>NC_042968.1:13787480-14087480 GCF_901001165.1 Salmo trutta
CAACTCTCCTCCCAACACTCCCCCCAGATCTCCCCCTAACTCTCCCCCCAACGCCCCACCCCGGAGGCCAGACAAGCCCCGCACGACTGACCGCCCGGACCACTACGGCCCAAACATCTGTGAAGGAAACTTCGACGCGGTCACCATGCTCAGGGGAGAGATGTTTGTGTTCAAGGTGAGGACCTCAGACTGCCCCCACACACACATGAGATGAGTTGATTCAGTCTCAGTGCTGCTGCTAGGGACTGATGCTCTTGGATGGCTGCATGTCCTACCTACTGTCACTAGCTGGCTACCACCCGGTTACTCTGCCATGCACCTTAGAGGCTGCTGCCCTATGTACATACTGAAGTCTTGGAATACGGGTCACTTTAATAATGATTACATACTGTTTAATCCACTTCATATGTATATACTGTATTCTAGTCAAGGCCTATGCTATTTAACTACTGCTGTACATATACTATTCTTCAGATATACTACATATTCTACCCACATACTGTCTATATGATCTATACATCCCATTACATATATATATATATATTTATACTCCAGACTCCGATATTGCTCGTCCTAATATTTCGATATTTCTTAATTCCATTCTTTAACTTTTTAGATTTGTGTGTATTGTTGGATATTACTGCGCTGTTGGAGCTAGGCACACAAGACAGAAGAATTTCGCTACAGCCGCAATAGCATCTGCTAAATATGTGACCAATAAAATGTGATTAGATTTGATGTAGTAGGTAATTTGATCAAAGGCTGCTCGTATTGCAGCCAGTGGGCGTGATAACCATGATGCTGTCTGTCTGTGTCTCTCACTAGTGCAGTAAAAGCTGCTATCCCCAGGTTAGGAGCATCTGGAGAGCCTTATGGGAAGGTGGATCGGGGCCTGGGTTCAATTGGGCCCTAAGCAAGCTGTAAAACCCCAGAGCCGTTCCATTTTATGACATGGAGCCCCGTAAAGAGGAGAGGAGCAGCACTCTCTAGGTCTCAGATGTGCCTTAACAACTGCAGGACCAACCAGTCCAGGGTTGCGGAGATGGCTCTCATTTGAACCATTTGTTAGGCCATTTGCCGACAGCTGGAGAGAATTTCACTGTTTATGCTTCAGTTGATGTGGTCAACACTTCTCTTTTGTATGAAAAGAGCCGGTGCTTGACTTGGGCAGGAGCTCGCCGGAGCTGAGTACCGGCACCTAAAATGTTCTGCTGCTTGAGCTCCTGCACTACTTATAGAATATTAGCTCAAAAGTATTGTGGAGCTCCTGCACCTACATGTAAATATAAACAATACCCAAAATGAGTGCCGGCACCTATTTCAGTCCAAGTCAAGCACTGAAAAAAGCCACTTTCACACTACTGCGCTTGGGAGTTGGATGTCTCTTTTTTCCACATTTGCCATGACTTCAGTTGTCTGTCTCTCTCACCAACTGTCTCTGTGGGAGAGGGCCGAGGAGGTGTGTACTGCAGGCAGCATAGAGTTGAAGGGGTGTGACGATATGAGAGCAGGGGGAAAAGAGTCATCTTTGACAGTGCTGTGCCCTTTTGTCATCAGGCTGTATTTGAAGTACACATGCATTAGCTTACGATCGACTGTAACGTCACAAAGCCATCTCCTGCTAATGCCCTCAGCCTATTTTAGGAAAGGTACCGTCAAGCCCAGACTGTCTCTGACGTTGAGTAGTGTTCATAGTAAATAATATCTAGTCAGTTCTCTTTTCTCTTGTGCTCCAGTGAGGCTCCACGGTCAGTACATTTGACTAGTGGGGCTGGGCTTTTTTTCAGAATCGTAATTACACTTCTGTTATCCTCTTCTCTTCCTGCCTCTCCGTGTTCACAGAAGATTGGAGTAGATTGGATGCAGGGCAGGTCTGCTTTAAATTATGTTCTGTTCACTAACAGGCTTCAAGGACAAAGACAAGAGCTGCTGCCAGGAAGATGCAACTCTTAGCTTTTACCATTAATGCTGACAGCCAATGCTATTAACTTACCGCTAATGAATGAGCGTGCAGATCTGTGAGGTCATTTCTGGAAAGCACTCCTAGTCCTACACTGAGAGGACGATATCCCTCTTGTACCGTTTCAGACATGTTTTGTGCTGACTTAAAACAAACAGAACAGTTCAACCAGTTGAACTACTTTATATAAGTCCAACTCGTAAAAACGCTCCTCGTGCAACATGCAGCAAGCCCAAACCAGGTCCTACAGTAATTGGACATGCGATCTGCTCAGTGCTGTGGTCGTGGGTATTAATAGCCTTCAAGCATTAGTTATTTCATTGTCCATTCTGGCAGGCTTGTCATGTAGTGCAGGCATTCGGATGCGCTTGGGATCCCGACCACCCAGCCAGCAGCAGGCTTCTCCTGAACCCCAAACGCTGCTGGAACAGAGCCTGTGTTAAAGCCAGGTGACAGAGAGAGTACGGGCTAGCAGCTGTTTCCCTCACCTTTTAAATGGGACTTTAATGTGCCCTCTCTTTCTCTTTCTATAGACGGGACCCTACCCTCTCTTTTAGACACAGCAGAGTGTGCCATGGTGGTGAAATGAAAAGGGGGGAGTGTGTGGCGTGGAGAAGGGTACGGGGGGTTAATGGATGTTGAGGACGGGGGGCTGGGTGTTAGAACAGATGATTTCAATTTAGAGGCCCTTGGCTGCGTTCCTGGGTCTGGTTTAGATATTAGACAGGTCTGAAGTCATCTCAAGGTCTGGGCCTGAGCCAAGGAGATGGAGGGAATGTGATGGTCAAGCTCGGACGCCCACCGCACCATGTGACTAGGGACTTACTGAGGACACACTGACAGAGAGAGAGAGAGAGAGAGTGAGCGCCTGTGTGCATGTGTGCGGGGATGTTTATGTAGTGTATGTGTACGTTACTTAAGTATTTCTCCTATTGATTGATCCAAACTGTTGAACGTGGCTGTGAAGACTTCCTCCTCCAGGCAATGTGCTGAACAGGCTCTGATAGAGAGGGGATGTTCAGGAACTACCAGGCACGTGGCCCATCATGTTTGGCACTCTCTGTTCCTCTCTCCCATATGGCTCTACAATTTATGGATTGCATGATGGTACTAAACTGCTGATACTCAGAGCTGCGTCCATATCTGGTGTGAAGGCAGCAGCTCCCAGCTAGGTCTGGAGCTCCAGAGAGCCATGTCACAGGCAGGCAGGGTCACAGGTTAGAGGTCATCCTGAGCATTAGAGCCCCAGTGGATATGCCATCTAACGGCTCTCCCCGCTCTTTTCTGACAGGGTCGCTGGTTCTGGAGGGTGCGGAGGAACAGGGTCCTGGACAACTACCCAATGCCCATTGGTCACTTCTGGAGGGGACTGCCTGGGGACATTGATGCAGCCTACGAGAGACACGATGGGAAATTTGTCTTCTTTAAAGGTATTTGTACTCTCCTAATCATTGTACCGCACGTGCAGGCACACGTAAGACTATAGGCAGGCGCGCAGGCAGGCGCACAAGCGCACGCACACGTGCACACGCAGTCAGTCATTGTTGTTTTCGAAATGAGGGTTTAACAGAAGAGAAATAGTTCAACTCAGAGGACTGGAACTGTGTTTGTTTATGTGCAGCAATCACAAAACAACTGAACGCTTTGGTTACACTAAAATAGATTCACAAACATTGTTTCAGTCCTTTGTGTGTATTTTCTTTTCACGCTAGTGTGCCTTGGAGCCAAAACCTAAAGCTGTTTGTATTTTCCACATTACAATTTAATTACTGTTGAGTAGTGTGTAAACATTGCTAATTCCACATTAACACTTATTTTTGCAGACAATAAGTGTTCCTTGATCGCCACATTCACTTTAGCTTGGAGCCCCAAATGCACTGTAACCCCGGACAGTATATTATGGATAAACGGTCTTTGAGTTTTGTGCTGAAATGCAATCGGATTGGGCTAGACATGAGATCTCCGTGGTGGCAGTGAATGCTCATTGGCTCGAGCTGTAATCCTCCCCAGTTCCTCATTCGGTCACAACTATCTCTTTCCTCCCTGCACCGTAGCCATAGAAACCGTCCCATGCCCACTAACATTTAGGTTTTAACTTTCATTTAGATAATTTTCCCTCATTACATTGACATAAAAAGAGCGTTCGCTGCTTTGTTTTCTCCCAGACTTCATTGCAGCTTTCTATTGATTTCCCCCCCCCCCCACCTCCTCCCCAATTGTTAAACCACACATGTAATAATATCCTTAGGAGAACCAACACAATATGATTTGTATGTAGAGGTTATTATAGATCCCCCTGGCATCTCTTTGTTCCATGAATTTTGTAACCAGAAACAGTGAAAGAGAGATGGAGGTAGTGAAACCGCTTTTTGGGGATACATTTGAGCTGTAGTTCTTTAAGACAGCTGGCTCGCCCTAAAGAAAGTCTCCAGGGCAAATGATGTCATTGGCAAGCCCTTCTGAAATGTGGATGACAGCCATAGGAAAGAAACTAAGGGAGCAGAAAGTTGGCCTGCAACATCTGGCAGATGTGAGTGAGAGAGTTGCATCAGCCGTTTGTTTCCAGATGCTGACTGCAAAGGTTTTGTTTTCAGTGAAAAACTGGGCCAGGAGAACAGAAAGCAGGGCATGCGGATGGTGCCTCTGTGTCTAACATACTGTAAAACAATAAAATAAAAAAAACTTGCCATGTCCTCAACATTTCCACTCGAACCACTTCAAATGCGTTATGTCTAACCAAAGCTGTGCATAAACGTTATTTCACCCTCTATAATGTCCGTTATTGGCGCACGCTAGCCAGCAAATAAACAAGACTGTAATGTAATGGCGGGTTAACAGTTTCCATAGCGATCTCCAGGTTGATGAGTGGTAGTTGTTGGCAAGGGAAGGTCCCTATGCAATGCTCCACAAAGGACCATTAACCATGAATGCCTTTCTCCTTCCCTCCTGAATTATTATGTCCCACCCAATATCTGTCCTCCCATCTCCTTGATGTATATGTTCCCCCACATCACTGTGCTTCTCCTCTCCTCCCCCTCCTCTCCTCCACCTGTAGGGAATAAGTACTGGCTGTTCAGGGAGGCAAACCTGGAGCCTGGTTACCCGCAGGAGCTGACAGACTACGGCAGGGACATCCCCTATGACAAGATAGAGACAGCCATCTGGTGGGAACCATCAGGTTTCACATACTTCTTCAAAGGAGACTGGTAAGGAAGGGACTCTCCTAGTTATCTGTTAATTGTTGCCCTTTTTCCACGTTGACAGATGGGAGTTTCCGTCATGTGTTCACTACTGTAAATTGTCTTCTATTGTTTTGGCTTTGGAATATGTTTTTGCACGATTACGATTGCATAATCTCTTGGTATGTAAGGATGTGGCGTCATCTCTTTTGTGCTGACTGCTTTGGCTTAGAAGGCACATACACCCTGAGTTCTATATGAATGCCTGATTTAACATACGCGCTGTATAGGGGTTTAACATACTGTTATTCTCTCCCTCTCGTCTCTAGGTACTGGCGCTTTAACGAACAGTCCCGTGCGGTCGACAAGGACTACCCCAAGCCAATCAGTGTGTGGGGCTCTGCGGTCCCGTCCTCTCCCAAGGGGGCTTTCCTCAGCGATGATGGAGGTGAGAGAGGCGTGAGGGTGGCCAGGAAAATGGCAGTAATGAACACTGAACAAAGGAGAAGGGTGGGTCTGGTCAATAAGAGAGAGAGAGGGGGCTTCGTGTAGGCAATATGAGCTGAGTAGGGAAAAAAGTGACATCATCTTGAAAGGATGAATAAAAATACAACTTTTTTTGGGGCTGTCTATCTTTTCCCCCAGAACTGTTCTGTATTTACTGTCTCACTCAATGCCGTGGATAAGTATTTGATTATCATAACAGTGTATTTAGTACTTAACATCCTGCCCCTGTCTTCCCCTCCCAGCTTATACATATTTCTACAAGGGATCCAAATACTGGAAGTTTGACAACCACCGGATGAAGAGTGAGCCGGGCTACCCTAAATCCATCCTGAGGGACTTCATGGGCTGCAGCGTGGACCTGGACCCAGACAGAGACGGGGACACCGACACAGGCCGCAAGGTCCCCGACGTGGATCGCCCGCCCTTCAACCCTGACGCAGGCCGGGACAAGGAGAAGGACAAGGAGCGGGACAAGGATCGAGACCGCACCAACGATGTAGACTATAAGGACGAGAGAGAAGAGGAGACCAACGAGGTGGACGTGGTGCTGAAGATCGACGAGAGCGAGACGCGCACTATGAACATCATCATGGTGACAGTACCCCTGGTCCTGGTGCTGTGCATCCTGGGACTGATCTACGCCATCATCAACACACTGAAGAGGAAAGGAGCTCCCAAACTGCTGGTCCACTGCAAACGCTCCATGCAGGACTGGGTGTGACCTCTGACCCACTTAATTACCCCCCCCACATGAATCCTACCCTCGTTCCTCTATCTTCTCATCCAAAACATGGTAGTAGAGACATAAGTGCAAATACATACACACACATGCACACACACTCATACACACACACTCACACACACACACAGCAAATATGAACACATACTCCTAACTCGTCCCCCTCCCATGGTGCTCTCCCCAATGAGTTGTCTGTAGTCTATTTATATCAGAAAGTTTGCACATTGTTTTTTTTTTTGTTTGGTTCATATTGTGTGTGAGTAATTTTTTTTCTTCTAAACCAGGAAGTGTCTGCATTATTCTCTCTCTCTCCGCCCCGTTACAGGGGGTTTCTCTGAGATAACTTCCATCTGGTTCTTGGATTAACCTTTGAAAGGGAAACAGAGACAAAACAGAGCGATAGAGAGAGACTGCAGCGCAGAATGGAGTGAAGGAGGTTTGATTCTGTGAAAAGCAGAGAGCCCCCCCTCCCACTCCTCCTCCCTCCCTCCCTCCCATCTCCTCCCTCACTCAGGACTCCTTCAGCTGAAGCAGGCCTACTGCAGGTCAGGTATCAACAGGAGAGAGAACAGTGTAAACAGTGTCACTTTTGAACTGCAACTCACCCAATGCCTTTTATTACTACACCTTCCATGTTGAACAGCCACTAACTGAACTTTTGGTTTTCTCATCTGTTTTTAATTCAAGGGCACCATGGATGATATTGGAAATGTTGTCCATACTTTATAGACAACTTTCACAAACGTTTGGGTTATTCAACCAAACACGGTCCCGTGGTGCCTTTTTCATTTCCAACCTTGTTTCGGTCCTATTAAACCGTGGCAATGAGAGTTTGAGTTGTTATGATAGGGAAGGGTTGGGAAAGAAAGGTGCTTCTTTCCCCAAAAATGTAAGACAAAGGCAATTCACTGTGAAATGACTTTGTGTGGGACTTGGGGGAGCAGTTGAGGTACTGAGGTAGGAGAGAGACAGGGGGTATTGAATGAATATCCACTGGGCAAAAACTGGTTGAATCAATGTTGTTTCCACGTCATTTCAATGTGATGATGTTGAATCAATGTGGAAAACTGATTGGATTTGCAAAAAGTTATCAACGTAAGGGAATCTAATTTTCCAACCAAACTTTTAACCTAAATCCAATCCAGCTAGCACATTGGGAATGAAGCCATACGTTTTTTAAACGTTCTGAGAATGGAAGTGAAAATTTTGCCTGTTCTGGGAACGTTCATTTTGAGGTTGCTGGGAGGTTGTGAGAACGTTTTACTATGGTTCCCTGAAAGTTTTCCTGTGGTTTTATTAATGTTCTGAGAATGGAAATGATAGGTTATTTGAAGGTAATTAATGGGAATAATACTTGTAATACCACTGCTAGCTTAGGTTAACTGTTTTGAACTCCAAGCACAGATAGGACACATGTTAATTCATCAGCTTAGGAACTTATGATCTTCTGCTCTCTATCCATGGAATTAGTCCATTGATGCTGAGAACAGTGTATATGTTTGTAAATAACATTCTTAGAACGTTCTTTGAACATTACCAATGTTTTCTTGTGGTTTTTATGGAACCTTTTCTTAATGTTTCTGAGAACATGACTTTAAATAGAACCATGAGAAAACCTGTAGAAAAAGTCCTTCAGAAGTAACAAAATTCCCACAGAAGAACTTTATTTCGTAACGTACTCTGATCGTTCTGAGAACATGGCTTTAAATAGAACCATGAGGAAACCTATAGAAAATGTTATGATGCGGTACTGAAATTCCAACCTAAGAAACATATGGTACTCAGAAAGCTGTGTGCTAGCTGGGTACCCTGCACCATTCCCAGAACATTGTGAGAAGGTTGTATGCAAAATAACCATAGGACAACCACGCTCTCACCAAGCTCTAAGAAACATATGGTTCTCAGAACATTATGTGCTAGCTGGGAATGACATGCTGAAATGTTTTGTTGATTTCATGTCGAATTGAAGTTAGTTGACAACTCAACCAAAATGAAATCAAAACTAGAGTTTGAAATAACGTCTGTGCCCAGTGGGTAAGAGATTGACTAATGCTTTTAATCTGAGAAATATTTGGAACAAATGATACCTCCACTGAAATGTATTAATAAATATAATTCAAGTAATGCACCACACAATGAGCCCTCTCTCTGTAATACCGTCTCCCCTAGATTTAAATAGATTGGAGGGCCTCTCTCTCTCTTGCCCTCTCTCTCGCTGAGCTTGTTCTAGAGAGTTAGTCCTCTGAACATACAGCTAATCCTCTCATTTAAAAACAGCAGGTGTTTTAAAATATTGTTCACCCCCAGCCTCGAGTCTTAAGCCTTCTCTGTACCAAAAACAGGCTTCTTTTCATTTTCTGAGAGGTCCAAACAGAGACAGACTTTACCAGAGAGGGAGAAGGGGAACAAGAGAGGGCGTGAGAGGCTAGAGATCTACTAACGGAGTTCAGAAACAGAAGGTTCAAAGACAGAAACCTTATCTGTTAAGTATTTGGGAAGGCTTACGGTCTGTTCCTGGATTGTGTTACCCAGATGTTGGTGATTGTTGGAAGGGGGTTGGGAAGGCTGCAGGGCAGGCTGCGTGAGAGACCAGAGGTCCCTTCCTACAGCTGAGTAGGGCAGTAGGGGGAGTGAGAGAGAGGAGCTCACTGGGGACTCTTATTGGCACTGTGTCATGCTGTATGACCCACATTCACTAGCTCCAGAGAAGGAACGGTGGAGTCTATTCTGATACCAAAGGGAAATAGTAGCATGCCGTGTATGTGACTTCTTTATTTCTCACATTGTTATGTTTTCCCTATGCTCTTCTCTTCGACCACTAAGGCCCATGTACAGTACGCATACGTCTAGTAGATTTGCTAGCAGCCCTCTAAAGATACTGAGAAAGGATTTGCTGTAAAGTATAGAAGTCATTTTATACTCGTATACTTGACAGGTTTCACTGTTTACCATCTGTCAAACAGTAGTTGGGATGAGCATGTCTGTCTGAGGCGTTTAGGGGGGGTAGGTGTACAGAGGATGAGTGAGATGCTCCCATAATACCACTGAGATGAGGGATGGCCAGTTAAAAGGGCTATTATAAATATTCTTGACAGCAGAGAGGAATCACAGTCATGAGACGTCCTGCGTGTGTCAGTGATGGATCCCGCTCGATGGGGTTGCTAGGAGACCGCCTCCGTCCCATTGCCCTCTCATTGTGCTGCGAGGTTGAGAGGGGAGCTAATCAGAGGTAAAAGCCTTCCCTCTCTCTTCTCCCCCCTGCATCCCCCACCGGTCCCCATCCACCCACCCATCCTGTCCAAATCAATGGAGAAGTCACCATCAGCAGGCCTAGAAGGTATCTGGACACACTCAAAAAATGCTCACTCATTGTCTGAGACACAGTCCATGCCTTACTCGCTCTCTCTTTATCTGGGATAGCTAGTATCTTTGTGCCTGTATGGAGTAGACTATCTCTGCGAGTCCCAGACCTTAGTGGCCTATGTGGCTCTTTGTGTTCCTAGTATGTCTATCTCTTAGTGTGGATTTATTTTACAACTGTTTCTCGGTGTGTCTGAAGACGTCTCCCCAATAAGACACTGTAGTCCCCAACGATGCCTGAACTAGCTCAAGCAGATGCAACAGAAGTGTGGGAAATTTCACAAAGGATATGCCTGCTTGAAGTAAACTAGAGCCTTTATAAGAGCACTCTGGGATTGAGTCCAAGACTGCTTTGTTTTGTTTAACTTTTTTTTTTTCCTCATGAGAATTGTTTTGGAACACTAAAAGCAATGCAAAATACAGTTATGAAAAATACAGTATTGAAAAATACAGTTCTGAAATATTATGTCAGGGAATGATTGAGGTATCAACACTCTGTGTGTATGTGTTTTGTGTGAGTATGTATATTTTCGAGTGCTATTGCTCTGTAGTCTCCTTATAGCCTTATAGTATAACTACTTCCTCTCGCTCTCTCTCTGTTGAACACCACTCTACTCTTCTGCGCTGGTCTGGTCTTCTCTGAAGCCCATCTAGGCCCAGCCTTGGCCCCAGGGGGACTGTAACAATGGGCTCTCCCACAAAGTGCAGCATTGTCCTCTATGCTGTCATTGCTCCAGCCCAGAAGGAAGGCAGGCTGAGCCCTAGGCCAGGATCGGGAAGCTTCCTTCCTCCCACAATCCCACTCTGTCCCAACCCCACCGCTCTGTCAGGGAGGGAGCAGAGCAACCAAGGCAGTCTGATGTTTTATATCCAAGATAGAGAGGAACACAGCAGACTGTTCATTCTATATATTCCGTTAGTTGTTGTTTGTGGCCAGTGCATTTCACAGGCATCCTGCACAGTTGCTTCATATCATGTCTCACAGTTAACCACTAGCTTGACAAAATTGTTTTGTTATTCAATGCAAACAACAACCACACAGGATGCCAAACTGATCTTTGTAGAGAGAAAGAGAGATATGTTAGAAAGATGACATGGAAGACATGTCAAGAGAAAGGGGTTCGGTTTGATCCTCGCTTTTGATTTCTCAATCCTCTGTTTGATGTTTGTCAGACCCAGAGGTTGGTGGGAAGATGATCGATGCGCTTCGATTGAGTCTTGATGCTTCAGCTCCAGACACACTCAGTGGGTGTGCATCCCTATCCCAGAGCGCATCTCACCTTACTCACTCAGCTGAGCCTGATCAACTGAAACCACATGCTATTAACTCTCAACTGACTTACAGGAGACTGCTCCTCCCAGATCCTTGGAAAACCAGGCAACTAAAAGCCTACCAGGCTATGGCAGCGCAGCGTTACATCTTACAAATGTTTTAAAAACTTCACAGAAATGTTGTGTGAAAGTTACTACCCGGGTAATGCTTCAGTGAGTTCGTTTTTTTTTAAAACCTCACCACGCCTATTAACATCGATGGGATGAAAATAAAAAGTTCATTTGTCTGTATGATTATCATGATTATTTGTAATATTAATTTAGAATTTTTCTTTGAACGCCGTATGATTCTTTTTGTACTTTTAATAACATTCCGTATGTGTTTTTATTTTATTTTGCTGTAGAAAGTGAAGATTTTATACATTTGTGTTGTGTGTTCACCTCTTGTTGAGTGTGTTGACTATCCATGCTGGACATGTACACAATAAAATGCTCTAAAAACAAAGAAGTCTACTAGTCTAAAGCGATACTGCATTTTATGAACTATCCCAAATGACCTACTCATGATGCGACTTTGTGCTTTGATGCTTGGCACTGCACCAATACAGAAGCTGTGGGACCATGATTTATTTTGTCCACCATAATGTAAGATTCCCAATTGAGGACTTCAGTAAACAAACAAACTGTATCCTGACAATGGTCCCACCACTTCTTCAAACTCTCCCTGATCTAAGATCACAGTCCATGGCCAGGGCCACACTTCCGCTTTCTCAGGAACCATGGACCATGGGAAACTGGGAGGGAGATTTGGCAGCAACAGCCCCAAATACTACAGAGATGAGAGGAAGCAAGTACAGTAGTTTGGTCAGAGCAGGTGCCCTTCTATACAGTAGTAACCTACAGTTGAAGTCGGAAGTTTACATACACTTAGGTAGGAGTCATTAAAACTTGTTTTTTAACCACTCAACAAGTTTCTTGTTAACAAACTATAGTTTTGGCAAGTCGGTTAGGACATCTACTTTGTGCATGACACAAGTAATTTTTCCAACAATTGTTTACAGACAGATTATTTCACTTATAATTCACTGTATCACAATTCCAGTGTGTCAGATGTTTACATACACTAAGTTGACTGTGTCTTTAAACAGCTTGGAAAATTCCAGAAAATGATGTCATAGCTTTAGAAGCTTCTGATAGGCTAATTGACATAATTTATGTCAATTGGAGGTGTACCTGTGGATGTATTTCAAGGCCTACCTTCAAACTCAGTGCCTCTTTGCTTGACATCATGGGAAAATCAAAAGAAATCAGCAAAGACCTCAGAAAAAAATTATAGACCTCCACAAGTCTGGTTCATCCTTGGGAGCAATTTCCAAACGCCTGAAGGTACCACGTTCATCTGTACAAGCAATAGTACGCAAGTATAAACACCATGGGACCACGCAGCCGTCATACCGCTCAGGAAGGAGACACGTTCTGCCTCCTGGAGATGAACATACTTTGGTACGAAAAGTGCAGATCAATCCCAGAACAACAGCAAAGGACCTTGTGAAGATGCTGGAGGAAACCGGTACAAAAAATTCTATATCCACAGCAAAATGAGTCCTATATCGACATGGCCTGAAAGGCCACTCAGCAAGGAAGAAGCCACAGCTCCAAAACCGCCATAAAAAAGCCAGACTACGGTTTGCAACTGCACATGGGGACAAAGATGGTACTTTTTGGAGAAATGTCCTCTGGTCTGATGAAGAAAAATTGAACTGTTTGGCCATAATGACCATCGTTATGTTTGGAGGAAAAAGGGGGAGGCTTGCAAGCCGAAGAACACCATCCCAACCGTGAAGCACGGGGGTGGCAGCATCATGTTGTAGGGGTGCTTTGCTGCATGAGGGACTGGTGCACTTCATAAAATAGATGGCATCATGAGGTAGGGAAATTATGTGGATATATTGAGGCAACATCTCAAGACATTAGTCAGGAAGTTAAAACTTGGTCGCAAATGGGTCTTCCAAATGGACAATGACCCCAAGCATACTTCCAAAGTTGTGTCAAAATGGCTTAAGGACAACAAATTGGAGTGGCCATCACAAAGTCCTGACCTCAACCCTATAGAAAATCTGTGGGCAGAACTGAAAAAGCGTGTGCGTGTCACGTCCTGGCCAGTAAAAGGGGTTATTTGTCATTGTAGTTGATCAGGGCGTGGCAGGGGGTGTTTGTTTTGTGTGGTTGGGTATTGTGGGTTTAGGTATTGTGGGTTTAGGCTCCTTGTATTCTTCCTCCAGTGCGTCTGCCCAGTCCAGTCCATCCTGTTCCTGCTCTCCACACTAGCCTTGAGGTGCGTGTTACTAGTCTGGCGCCTCCAAAGCCAGCCCCACGCATCAGGCCTTCAGTGCGCCTGCCCAGCCCAGTACGTCCTGTTCCTGCTCCTCACACTAGCCCTGTAGTGCGTGTTACTAGTCTGGCGCTTCTAAAGCCAACCCCACGCATCAGGCCTCCAGTGCGTCTGCCCAGTCCGGTACGTCCTGTTCCTGCTCCTCGCACTAGCCCTGTGGTGCGTGTTACTAGTCTGGCGCCTCCAAAGCCAGTCCCACGCATCAGGCCTCCAGTGAGCCTGCCCAGCCCAGTATGTCCTGTTTCTGCTCCTCACACTAGCCCTGTGTTGTGGGTTACTAGTCTGGTGCCTCCTAAGCCAGCCCCACGCATCAGGCCTCCAGTGTGCAGTCCCAGTCCAGAGCTTCCGGCGACAGTTCCCCGTCTAGAGCTTCCGGCGACAGTTCCCCGTCCAGAGCTTCCGGCGACGTTCCCCGTCCAGAGCTTCCGGCGACAGTCCCCCGTCCAGAGCTTCCGGCGACAGTCCCCCGTCCAGAGCTTCCGGCGACAGTCCCCCGTCCAGAGCTTCCGGCGACAGTTCCCCGTCCAGAGCTTCCGGCGACAGTTCCCCGTCCAGAGCTTCCGGCGACAGTTCCCCGTCCAGAGCTTCCGGCGACAGTTCCCCGTCCAGAGCTTCCGGCGACAGTTCCCCGTCCAGAGCTTCCGGCGACAGTTCCCCGTCCAGAGCTTCCGGCGACAGTCCCTCGTCCAGAGCTTCCGGCCGACAGTCCCCCGTCCAGAGCTTCCGGCCGACAGTTCCCCGTCCAGAGCTTCCGGCGACAGTTCCCCGTCCAGAGCTTCCGGCGACAGTTCCCCGTCCAGAGCTTCCGGCGACAGTCCTCCGTCCAGAGCTTCCGGCCGACAGTCCCCCGTCCAGAGCTTCCGGCCGACAGTTCCCCGTCCAGAGCTTCCGGCGACAGTTCCCCGTCCAGAGCTTCCGGCGACAGTTCCCCGTCCAGAGCTTCCGGCGACAGTTCCCCGTCCAGAGCTTCCGGCGACAGTTCCCCGTCCAGAGCTTCCGGCGACAGTTCCCCGTCCAGAGCTTCCGGCGACAGTTCCCCGTCTAGAGCTTCCGGCGACAGTTCCCCGTCCAGAGCTTCCGGCGACAGTTCCCCGTCCAGAGCTTCCGGCGACAGTTCCCCGTCCAGTGCTTCCGGCGACAGCCTACAGTCCGGAACCGACAGAGACGGCCTACAGTCCAGAACCGACAGAGACGATCTACAGTCCAGAACCTGCAGAGACGGCCTACAGTCCGGAGCCTGCAGAGACGCTCCTCAGCCCTGAGCCTCCAGCGACGCTCCTCAGCCAGGAGCCTCCAGCGACGCCCCTCAGCCAGGGGCCTCCAGCGACGCCTCTCAGTCCGGGGCCTCCAGCGACGCCTCTCAGCCCGGGGCTTCCAGCGACGCCTCTCAGCCCAGAGTCTGCTGAACAGGAGCTACGGCCAGAGCCAGAGCCACCTCCATGGTGGGAGGATTGGGGGGGGGGTAAACCGTCGTTGACAGTGGCCACCCTCCCTTCCCTCCCTTTAGGTTTGGGGTTGTTTTTGTGGGTTTTGTTTTGAGGTGCATTCGGGGTCTGCACCTTTGGGGGGGGGAGGGTACTGTCACGTCCTGGCCAGTAAAAGGGGTTATTTGTTATTGTAGTTGGTCAGGGCGTGGCAGGGGGTGTTTGTTTTGTGTGGTTGGGTATTGTGGGTTTAGGTTCTATTTCTTATTTCTATGTTTATCTAGCTTTTCTAGTTCTATGTGAGTTTTGTCAATGACCTCCAATTAGAGGCAGCTGGTTGTTGTCTCTAATTGGAGGCCATATTTAGTTGTGTTTGTTTTCACTAGGTTTTGTGGGTGGTTGTTTCTAGTATAGTTTATGCACCTTACTGGACTGTTTTCGTCGTTGGTTTTGTATTGATTAAGTGTTTTCTTTAATAAGAGGATGAGCACTTTACCTGCTGCGTTTTGGTCCCCCTTCAACGACGAGTGTTACAGTGCGAGCAATCATGTTATGGGTATGCTTGTAATTGTTAAGGACTTGGGAGTTTTTTAGGATAAAAAATAAACATGGAGCTAAGCACAGGCAAAGTCCTTGAGGAAAACCTGATTCAGTTTGCTTTCCACAAAACACTGGGAGCTGAATTCACCTTTCAGCAGGACAATGGCCTAAAACACAATGTAATTAATACTCAGTGAGAACAAGGTGTAGATTCACGCGCAGAGCACGGCAGGTGTTTATTTCGCCTCCGCAGAAGGCAGGAATCGTGGTCACAGGCAGGCAATGGTCATACACAAGTAGGCAAACAGGCAGATGAATCAAAACTAGGACTGAAGGCTATTACTGGTTCTCACAAACGAGCTAGGAAAAGGCTTAGTAGAGTCAAAACGAACAATACCTCACAAAGGCACAAACAGAATGAACTGAACTAAATAAGGAGCTGATGAGACCAGGTGAGTAACTAACACAGGTGAAATCAATGAACAAAAATGAAAGACAGGGCTACGTTCAAGAACACAAAGAAACAGAACACAAGGTTGACAAAGAAAATAAATACAGAACCTTACACACAAGGCCAATCTACAGTACACTGAAATTGCTTACCAAGAAGTTTTATTTATATCGACATGAACATCGATGGCAAGACTTGAACATGGTTGTCTAGCAATGATCAACAACCAATTTGACAGAGTAATGAAGTTTGAAAAGAATAAATGGGCAAATATTGAACAATCCAGGTGTGCAAAGCTCTTAGAGACTTACCCGGAACAACGCACAGCTGTAGTTGCTGCAAAAGGTGATTCTAACATGTATTGACGCGGGGTATTGACGCAGGGTGTGAATACTTACACAACCGTTCAAAAGTTTGGGGTCACTTAGAAATGTCCTTGTTTTTGAAAGAAAGGCAATTTTTCTGTCCATTAAAATAACATAATTGCAAAAGGGTTTTCTAATGATCAATTAGCCTTTTAAAATTATATACTTGGATTAGCTAACACAACGTGCCATTGGAACACAGGAGTGATGGTTGCTGATAATGGGCCTCTGTACGCCTATGTAGGTATTCCATTAAAAAAACAGCCGTTTCCAACTACAAGTCATTTACAACATTAACAGTCTACACTGTATTTCTGATCAAAAAAAAAAGTGCTTTTCTTTCAAAAACAATGACATTTCTAAGTGAACCCAAACTTTTGAACGGTAGTGTATGTAAATTAGATATTTCTGTATTTCATTTTCAATAAATTGGCTAAATATTGTGTGTATATGGGTGAGAAAAAAATATGTATTTAATCCATTTGAATTCAGGCTGTGGAACAAAATGGAGAATAAGTCAGGGGTATGTGTCACGGATTTCGTCGTGTTGAGGAAAGGAGGACCAAAATGCAGCGGGTATGTGGATACTCATTCTTTTAATTGGAAAAACGAAAAAAGCATCCACAGGGAAAAAAACAAAACAATACTCACAACGGCAACAGTGTGGCAGGCTCAAACAACCTCCCACAAAAGACACATACAAACACACCCTAATATATGGGACTCTCAATCAAAGGCAAATGGACAACACCTGCCTTCAATTGAGAGTCCCAACCACAATTGACCACACATAGACATACAACAGCTAGATCAATCATAGACATACATAACAAGGAACAGTGCCCAAAAACCCCGGAATACACAAATCAAATCCCCTACAACAAACACACCACCCCGAATCACATAAAACGAATACCCTCTGCCACGTCCTGACCAAACTACAATAACAATTAACCCTTATACTGGCCAGGACGTGACAGTATGACTAGTTTTTGAAGGCACTGTAAATGCAAGCTCTCATCGGAACATGAATAAATAGGCCATATTAATTACACGCGACAGCGCAAGATAACGAACCATAGGTCTACAAGGAATGCATTAGTGGTACCGTCGCAAAATGGCTACATATTTTGGCCTAATGCGATAGACCTCTTTGTAGCCATTTTGCAACAGCTCCGCTAATGCATTCCTCGTAGGCCATGTCAGGGCTTTGAACTCGCTGAGTTCTAATCATTTCCCGACCTCTACGTAGAATTGAGCACCTGGCCTAGGCCTTGTTAAATTATCTCACTTATACTGGCTGCTCCCCTGAGCAGTGGACTAATTATTACCAGAAATACCTAACCCCAGCTAGAAACAAGCCTTGTTATTAACCTCACACACACACACCTGTTAGGCCTACATACTGCACAAACCCACCTGTTACTGTACTCCTGTACCTACCATATATAAAATAGGAAGTTCATACCTAATATTCTGAAAAAAGTAGCTAATGGCATGTCCTTACCCGGTCTCCTTAACCACCCTTTCTATTTCTTCATGTCTGTCTTTGTCTGACCCAATCTTTGACTACTATTTAGAGTTATGAGATAGTAAGTCATATTTATGAGATAGTAAGTCATTACTATGAGATAGAAAGTCATATCTTTTAGAAATGTAGTCATAATAATGAGATGCTAAGTCATAATTATTAGATGGTAAGTCATTATTATGAGATACATTTAGGCGATCTGTATCACATAAATCACACATTGTGTGTGTGTGTGGGTGTGTGAGAGAGAGAGTTTGTGGTGATATTGTTCCATATGAATGGATTCGGAGAGTTTTGTTGATGTGAGTTGGTGCCTGTTTGATAACATCTGGTTGACATCCGATTTAATGAATTGATTCATTCAATTCAATTCATTAAAGGGGCAATCTGGGATTGGTACATCCATTTTTTATTTACATTTAAATGATTCATATATAGACATTGATTCTTTAAGAATACAACTTAGAAATTCCCCATCAGCAACGGTCTTACCCCATCAGAACCCCAAATATATGCTTTTTATTCCATTGTTTGTAAACGATGTAATTTTAGACAAACACTGTATTGCTTCAAAACATGGTAAAACTATCATTTTTATGTCATGGATGGTCAGTCATTGCATCCATATGTGAGAGTCCTTGCGTCTATGAATTTTAGAGTGGTTACCCTATTCCTCAGCTGTTTACCAAACAAAGTGGCGTTGAGAACGCTTTTTACTGTTTGAATCCCAGATTACCCCTTTAAAAAGCGTCGACCTGCAGGGCTATTCAATGTCCATGATCCAGACTTACTATCCCATAATAATGACTTACTAATTAATTATGACCTTTACATAAATATTACTTATCTCATAAATCCTAGTCAAAATTTGGGGTGTAGCGGGAATGGGCCGACCCTCTTAGAGTTAAAAAGTGAGGTAATGGTGTAATGTGCAGAACATCTGCTATAACATAATATGTTTGGGCACTTGGCAAAAACAAAGTAAAGGGAGCAATGTCTCAATTCATAGCAGGACCAACCCATTACTCATAAACGACACATGCATATGGAGTGTATGTTAGACTCTGAGCAAACAGAGTGCACATATGGAATGGGAACATTAGATGGGTTTCTATCAGTTTGTGGCCTAAATGACAGCTCAATACACTTTCTTTGGAGTCCTATTTGCTTATGTCTCGATTACGTGATGAAATTGGTAAATCTATGGCGATTCACTTTCTTTAGTGTACTGAAATTTGTATCCCTCTTGGCTTTTTAGGCATCGTGGCTTTGCAAGCTGTGACATCTGGCCCATGCTTGCTCATGATTAGACTCCACCTGCTTTAGGGCAGAGAGGTTACCTTGTAAACAGTCTGGAGCACCAGCTCTGTTTCTGGCCCGCAGCAAAAACACCCACCTCACCGCCACGCTTACTCAAGTCCCGCTGGCTCAGCCACACATTCAGGCATGCAGGTCGGCACGCACAGGAGAGAAGGACACTAGAAGGGTTCAACGGAGGATGATGGATGTTGATTATAGTCATGATGGTCAATAGTGATCCTCAGTACATCTGTAGCGTTTTCCTCATCAGAGAATTATTGTTCCCCACGCTTGCGTGTTCATATACAGTCCCGGGTCAGAGGAAGTGGCTCCGTTAGGGTCACATGATCCCTCCGGGTCACTCTTTTTCCTGAGAGAAAGTTCTGTCCTTGTTGCCACGGCAACAGGGTCCTTTGGACCCTGAGTTCTAACTCTAGTTCCCGCAACCCCCCCAGCTGTTGTGACATTTGAGTGTGGAGGACTCAAGAGAGACAGGGACATCACAACTGCATTGGAAGTTCACAGATAGCAACTGTAGCATGTTTCATATTACACAAATTGTCTTTCCCTAATACTACCACAACATACCACATTTTTATGAAGTCCCAGATTAGTTGGAAGGCCGCACGAATTTTGAACTATGTCAGAGTAATGTACTGTTTACGCCATTTAAAGTACAAAGGGCTCCAGATGAGGAAATAAATGGTAGACCTGATATGCGTGTTTTATGATGCAGGCCCCCTCTCCTCTGTATAGTAAAACCCTGTGGGACCCTGTTAAATCTGAGGTTTATGTTTAGGAGAGAGGAGGTAAGTCTTCCCCCTCAGAACTCCATGTCACATTAAACACAAGCCTCACAACCCTACCCCAGGCATCAGCCTGGAACACAGAGGGCAAAAGACCAAGCGTCTATTAAACACACACCCTCTAATAGTGAAACCTGTAACACTGTGTGTGTGTGTGTGTGTGTGTGTGTGTGTGTGTGTGTGTGTGTGTGTGTGTGTGGGGTTATGTGCATGCTTGTGTAGTTATGTGCGTGGGGGTGTGTGTTTAGTTATTGTGCATGCACATGTGTGATGCACCCAGTAAGCCTGTATATAGAACAGGTGTGTGTTGGACCCCTGAGTGAATGAGTGAGCAGAACCAGACCGTGGTCTGACTGATGCTAAACCCATTACGGTAATGAGGAGGAAAGGCTATGAAATGACATGGTGTAATTGGGTTAAGAGGAGAGCATCATGAGGGAATCTTACTGCTGACGTCATATGGTGGCAAACACACGGCCTCTCCATAAAGAAGCTATCACAATATGCCTGTGACTGGGTCAGGGAAGTAATGTAGCATTTAGTGTTGTGAAGATTGCTTGGTGACCCGTCAAAACAATGGCCGAGCCACAAAATACCATTGGGTTTAGTAAAATGGGCATTTGTGGTGAAAATAATCAATTTGTTTTGTAGTTAATCTAGGCAACTGATGTTTTTCAATGCCTCAGTATAGGGGGCCATGGCAACAGATTCCACACTTTCTCACATGCCATTCACCATGTCCATGACAAAAGCCTTTATCAAATCAAATCAAATGTTTTGGGTCTCATACACGTGTTCAACAGATGTTATTGTGGGTGTAGCGAAATGCTTGTGCTTCTAGATCCAACAGTGCAGTAATATCTAACAAGTAATATCTAACAATTTCACCACAAATACCTAATAGACACAAATCTAAGTAAAGGAATGGAATTAAGAGTATATAAATAAATGAATGAGCAATGTCAGAGCGGCATAGACTACGATATAATAGATAGTACAGAATACAGTATATACATATGAGATGAGTAATGCAAGATATGTAAACATTATTAAAGTGATATTATTAAAGTGACTAGTGCCCCATTTATTAAAGTGGCCAATGATTTCAAGTCTGTATGTAGGCAGCAGCCTCTCTGTGCTAGTGATGGCTGTTTAACAGTCTGACGGCCGTGAGATTAAAGCTGTTTTTCAGTCTCTTGGTCCCCGCTTTGATGCACCTGTACTGACCTCGCCATCTGGATGGTAGCGGGGTGAACAGGCAGTGGCTCGGGTGGTTGTTGTCCTTGATGATCTTTTTGGCCTTCCTGTGACATCGGGTTTGCCCCCAGTGATGCGTTGTGCAGACCGCACCACCCTCTGGAGAGCCCTGCGGTTGTGAGCTGGGAAGTTGCCGTAGCAGGCGGTGATATAGCTCGGCAGGATGCTCTTAATTGTGCATCTGTAAGTCTGTGAGGATTTTAGGTGACAAGCCAAATTCCTTCAGCCTCCTGAGGTTGAAGAAGCGTTGTTGCGCCTTCTTCACCACACTGTTTGTGTGGGTGGACCATTTCAAAATCAAAATCAAATCAAATCAAACTTTATTTGTCACATGCGCCGAATACAACAGGTGTAGACCTTACCGTGAAATGCTTATTTACAAGCCCTTAACCAACAGTACAGTTCAAGAAGAGTTAAGAAAATATTTATCAAATAATCTACAGTCAAAAATAATAGAAAGTAACAAAATAAAATAAGAATAACGAGGCTATATACAGGGGGTACCGGTACCGAGTCAGTGTGTGGGGGTACATGTTAGTTGAGGTAATTTGTGCATGTAGGTAGGGGTGAAGTGACTATGCATAGATAATAAACAGCGAGTAGCAGCAGTATACAAAAATAGTCCGGTGGCCATTTGATTAATTGTTCAGCAGACTTATGGCTTGGAGGGTAGAAGCTGTTAAGGAGCCTTTTGGTCCTAGACTTGGCGCTCTGGTACAACTTGCCGTGCGGTAGCAGAGAAAACAGTCGACCTGGGTGACTGGAGTCTCTGACAATTTTATGGGCTTTCCTCCGACACTGCCTATTATGTAGGTCCTGGATGGCAGGAAGCTTGGCCCCAGTGATGTACTGGGCTGTACTCACAACCCTCTGAAGAGCCTTACGGTCAGATGCCGAGCAGTTGCCATACCTGGTGGTGATGCAACCGCTCAGGATGCTCTCAATGGTGCAGCTGTAGAACATTTTAAGGATCTGGGGACCCATGCCAAATCTTTTCAGTCTCCTGGGGGGGGAAAAGGTGCTGTCGCGCCCTCTTTACGACTGTCTTGGTGTGTTTGGACCATGATAGTTTGATGGTGATGTGGACACCAAGAAACTTGAAACTCTAGACCCGCTCCACTACAGCCCCATAGATGTTAATAAGGGCCTGTTTGGCCCGCCTTTTCCTGTAGTCCACAATCAGCTCCTTTGTCTTGCTCACATTGAGGGAGAGGTTGTTGTCCTGGCATCACACTGCAAGGTCTCTGACCTCCTCCCTATAGGCTGTCTCATCGTTGTCGGTGATCAGGCCTACCGCTGTTGTGTCATCAGCAAACTTAATGACGGTGTTGGAGTCGTGTTTGGCCACACAGTCGTGGGTGAACAGGGAGAACATATCAGTTTGCCAGTGATATGTACACCGAGGAACTTAAAACTTTCCACCTTCTCCACTGCTATGTGGATAGCAGTGGAGAAGGTGGAAAGTTTTAAGTTCCTCAGCGTACATATCACTGACAAACTTTACTGCTGTAACCACTCCCTCTATCTGTCTTTGTTTCTCTCACTCTCTGTCTCTTTGTCTATCTGTTTTTGTCTCTCGCTTTCTCTCTCTCTCCATCTCCCTCTATTGCTCTCTCTCTCTCTCTCTCTCTCTCTCTCTGAGATGAAGCAGAAAACAACAGACAACATCCTAAGCAGATAACTTCAGTAGGTGTGTGTTTGCTTCCCTCTATGTGTGAGTGTAGGACTAGACCTGTTTGTTTATAGAGAGTCATTCAACAGACTCAGGAGCAGCACACTGTTTGTGCAGTGCCCTGAGAGGAGATTAGTCAGACATTCCCTGCCCATGATGTCTAGGGATCCTGCTGCAGCTGCTTGGGCACCAGCCCCGGAGACCCCCACCAGGGCAGCCAGGCAGCATCTGGAGCACACACTGCCCAGAGAGAAGCTGTGTTTGTGGGTCGCCTAGGAGGGGTGAGCCCTGAGAAGGTGGTGCTCTGTAGATGGAGTCATGTTTTCCACCCAGATGAGGTAGAGTGCAGAAGGCCTCTTATAAAGCAGAGAGAGATGCACATGCAAATCAAATTGTATTTGTCACATACGCCGAATACAACAGGTGTAGACCTTACAGTGAAATGCTTACTTACAAGCCCTTAACCAACAATGCAGTTTTAAGAAAATACAAAAAAAAAGGTAAGAGATAAGAATAACAAATAATTAAAGAGCAGCAGTAAATAACAATAGCGGGGCTATACACAGCTGGTACTGGTACAGAGTCAATGTGCCGAGGCACCGGTGTCGAGGTAATTGAGGTAATAGGTACATGTAGGTAGAGGTTATTAAAGTGTCTATGCATAGATAATAACAAAGAGTAGCAGCAGCGTAGAAGACAGGGGGACGGGGGGCAATGCAAATAGTCTGGGTAGCCATTTGATTAGATGTTCAGGAGTCTTATGGCTTGGGGGTAGAAGCTGCTTAGAAGCCTCTTGGACCTAGACTTGCGGTAGCAGAGAGAACAGTCTATGACTAGGGTGGCTGGAGTCTTTGACAATTTTTAGGGCCTTTCTCTGACACCGCCTGGAATAGAGGTCCTAGATGGCAGCTTGGCCCCGGTGATGTACTGGGCCGTACACACTACCCTCTGTAGTGCCTTGCGGTCAGAGGCCGAGCAGTTGCCAAACCAGGCAGTGACGCAACCCATCAGGATGCTCCGATGATGCAGCTGTAGAACATTTTGAGGATCTGGGGACCCATGCCAAATCTTTTCAGTCTCCTGAGGGGGAATAGGTTTTGTTGTGCCTTCTTCACGACTGTCTTGGTGTGCTGGGACCATGTTAGTTTGTTGGTGATGTGGACGCCAAGGAACTTGAAGCTCTCAACCTGCTCCACTACAGCCCTGTCATTTTACATTTTAGTCATTTAGCAGACACTCTTATCCAGAGCGACATACAGTAGTGAATGCATACATTTCATTTCATGCATTTTTTTATTTTTTATTTTGTATATATTTTTTTGTACTGGCCCCCCGTTGGAAACAAACCCACAACCCTGGCGTTGCACACACCATGCTGGCGTTGCAAACACTATGCTCTACCAACTGAGCCACAGGGAAGACTATTGATGAGAACGGGGGTATGCTTGGTCCTCCTTTTCCTGTAGTCCACAATCATCTCCTTTGTCTTGATCACGTTGAGGGAGAAGTTGTTGTCCTTGCGCCACACGGTCAGGTCTCTGACCTCCTCCCTATAGGCTGTCTCATCGTTGTCGGTGATCAGGCCTACCACTGTTGTGTCACGTTCCAGGCTTTGTTGACAATGGCTGCACTCTCACAGCAATGAAGGCAGTTGAGGTTTCAGCCCTGTCAGGGGCTTTTCAATGCCTGCCACGCTCTCATTTCATGTCAGCATCTACTTCTCTCTTTATTTCCTCAGTGTTCTTCCCTATCTATCAGTGTTCCTCCCTATCTCCTCAGTGTTCCTCCCTATCTATCAGTGTTCCTCCCTATCTCCTCAGTGTTCCTCCCTATCTCTCAGTGTTCTTCCCTATCTCCTCAGTGTTCCTCCCTATCTCCTCAGTGTTCCTCCCTATCTCTCAGTGCTCCTCCCTATCTCTCAGTGTCCCTCCCTATCTCTCAGTGTTCCTCCCTATCTCCTCAGTGTTCCTCCCTATCTCCTCAGTGTTCCTCCCTATCTCCTCAGTGTTCCTCCCTATCTCCTCAGTGTTCCTCCCTATCTATCAGTGTTCCTCCCTATCTCCTCAGTGTTCCTCCCTATCTATCAGTGTTCCTCCCTATCTCCTCAGTGTTCCTCCCTATCTCTCAGTGTTCTTCCCTATCTCCTCAGTGTTCCTCCCTATCTCCTCAGTGTTCCTCCCTATCTCTCAGTGCTCCTCCCTATCTCTCAGTGTCCCTCCCTATCTCTGTGTTCCTCCCTGTCTCCTCAGTGTTCCTCCCTATCTCTCAGTGTTCCTCCCTATCTCCTCAGTGTTCCTCCCTATCTCCTCAGTGTTCCTCCCTATCTCTCAGTGTTCCTCCCTATCTCCTCAGTGTTCCTCCCTATCTCTCCCCGCCGTATGTTATTCTGTCATGCTCTTTCACTCCCTCCCTCTACATTGCATCTCATCTGTTCCTTTAGAGCCCCTCATCTGATACCTGATCATTCTGTGACCCAGGACAGTATTGGACACGCATGTCTCTGCCTTCACCCAGCTGGCTCTTTTAAATGGTGCCATTGAAGTCAGCAGTAAGGTAGTAAAGGTCTGCAGCTGAGAGCCACCATACACCCTCAGAAGAATCCAGTCCCCTCAGATCGGATCCAGATGGGACACTGTAAAATGTATTGTGAAGGAGACGTACCACAGATGGAGAGAAGGAAGAAGAGTAATATAGAGACTATCCCTCTTTTCCTCAAAAGCCTGTCATTTCATTTATGTCATGCACATGCTTGCATTGTCACTCCTCCCCTCCCTTCCTCTCCTTGGTTTTAATAAGAAGTCATTTTTTTCACATGGCCGTTCCAGAATAAAGGAGCCTTTGCAGGGTGAGAGAGCCTGGTCCAGTTCTCGCCTCAACATGCATTCCTGCCCCCATTCCAGTCCAGGGCACTTGTTAATTGAATAGTTTCATTGTGCTCTGAATGTGCCATGAGATCTGTATCTGGAAGGTAGGACAGTTACTTTGTCTGAGTGAGCGGGGATTCCATCTACCGAACGTGTAATATGGACAGAACGTAGATAAACTAAGGCAATGTAGAATTATTATTGACTGGCCAACATCTCTATTGACTGGCATCATAGAGAATTAGCAGGATGGATTAGCTGTGTATTAACAAGTATCCAAGTCTGTTCCCCACAAGAAAAGAGGAGTCAGTGTATCTCTAGCAGCGGCACTCCTCAAAAAGCACTATATCAGCAGAGACACAGAGGGGATTAGAGGGAGAGAGAGAGAGGTCGGATGAAAGGACTTCTGAAGGCCAGATAAGCCAGACAAATGACAGAGTTGCACCATGTCTCCCCTATAGGCCTGCAATGGAAGGGAGGAGTTAAGAGTGGAAGACGGATTGAGTTCATAGAACTGCTATATCTACTTCAGCATGGTGGTACTGAGAACAGGGGAATGGTGGTGGAAGTGAGAGCAACACTGAGTGAATCTGTGAGTGAGTGAGGGAATCTGCACAATAATGTTTCACACATAGTGCTGTTGCTAGAATGGAAATGATAGACGAACAGGGCACAAGACGGAGAGAGAGAAAAGGAGAGGATGCATACTTGAGGACAGTTAAATGACATTCCTGTGGGAGAGCATGGTGCCGTATTTGGCACCCCTCTGCCAGTCACTCTCCTGTCTGATTCCCCTGCCTTGTGGGCTGGCATGGTATGTGTTGATTGTGTTGTTGTGTGCCACTCTGGAATGCAAACAGATAGCTACCTCCCCCCATCCCTCCCCCTCCCCGCCACAGGAGGCAGCCTGGGTATTTATTCTATCCACTCTTGTCATGCACCCTTTGAGCTAGATGGAGATAAAACCCATTCAAGCATACAACCCACCGTGCACTGCATTCTCCGCTAATGACAGGCTAGTTTGGGCTAGGCGTGTTTCCTCGAAATATCAGGGACACACAACCATGTTCTGTCTGTGTGTACTGTACATGCCCTGTTGGGGGGCTCTTTGAGGGCATGCTGAGTCTCTTTCTGCCCTAATGTGACTATCTAACCTGTGTGTCACCATGACAGTGAGAGCAGACCTATAGATACAGGAGCTCTACCTTGGCAGCATGACTGGTGCTCTGTTCAGTGTCAGATAGGACAGAAGCCCTGGTACTGACCTCTGACAACCTAAAGGTGTCAGGAGCTCTGGCCCCATAGACTGGACCACACAGAGACCCCCCAACATCCCTTATATATGTGTGTTGGTGGACTTTCCCTCTCACTGGAACAGGGATATGGATCATACCTTTGGAATGGGAACTCCCAGGCATCACTCTGTCTCTCTGGTCTATGTCATAGTCCAGGAGACAAGCCATGGATTCCTCACTAAGGCTTTCTAAGACAAGTTCTGGGAAACGCTCAGGAGATCCCGTCAGGAGACTGTCTCTGAGTTAAAAGGGCAATCTGCAGTTCAAACAACAACAAAGCACCGCTGTTTTTGTTAAACGTTCTACCACAGTGACCATGTTATTTTTGTGAAGCCAATTTGATTTTGAGTTCATATAGAAATAGTTTGTGTGTAAAAACTACTTCTAAGATGAATACTTTTTCCGAAATCACTTTCACTTGCGCAAAAGAAAGAAGCTTGCGCTTCTAACTCTGATTAAGGTGTTTATATGTCCTAATATTTCAAGATTGCTCAGAAAACCAGGTGTTTTTATCGACTTATACGTCCTTTATGACCGTACTCCGTACGCCGGTTAAGATAAACAGATTAAGGTGTTTAAATGAATCATTCTATGCAGTTTAATATTAAATTATTAGTATGCATGCAAATGTACTCACTGAGGGTGAAAATTGTTACTATGACCTCATGAAATCATACCTCCAGCTGGAAGTCGGCTCTGCATCTGTGTCTAAATCATCTCGTGCATTAAAAACTTGGAACTGTCACCCACAGTCCCAGACTGTCACCTGACCACCCAACTGACCTGGAGCCCCACACACATGCACACGTACACACACACGAACACACACTCACCAGACCTGGTCTTCGTCACTGTGCCTCTCCCAGGATGACCACACACCCAATTTAAGACCAGGGTCAGGTTGCAAGACAGACAGAGATATCCCTTTACCCCATTTTTTTCTGAATGTCTGGTCAGTCATTCACCCCAGAGATATGTCAACAGGTGCTCACATCAAAATGCTCTTCATAATAGCCTCCGTCCATCATGTTTGATGTAAAAATGTAACCCGTATCTGCTGGCGTTAACAATTGCTCCCCTCTCTTATATGCTCTGCTATCTGTGTTGATGGTCCAGAGATAAGATATGGTGGGAGTGAGGCTGATACTCTGTCAGAGCCCCTGGTCTTCTATGTGTCTTCTAAACCCGCCTAACCTCCAGGTCACCCTGTGTCTGTCTGTCTGCTGCTTCATGTTCACAAAGATGTAGACACAGCACTCTCAAAGCTGCCATGCCTCTATAATCAGCCCCAACCCCCCCTCACCTCCAGCAGATCTGCCTCTCTGAGCCAAAGGAATTGGCCACATCTGCCATGACCTCAACCTGTGGCAGTAGACATAGAGCTTTTAATAAAGACCCCCCCACCCCCCACCCCCGCCAGCCAGCATCTCTCTAATGCTCCACAGATACACAGAGCAGTGATCAGACAGACACACGTTCCTCATATCCGCCTGTTAAAGCCAGACAATCAGACACTCCCCCTCCACCTCACCCTGCCGCCAGCATCCCTGTCTACACTTTGTTCTCCTATAAAACTGTCAAGCGTGCACTGAACCAGCAGAGCCAGACAATGCGATACTCCCAGCATAGGAGACTTTCAAAAACCTTAGGGAGACAGTGAGGACAGGTACGCACAAGCAAGTACACACGCATAGGTATACGGATAAACACACACACACACACACGGTAGGGACACATGGAGGACGAATAGACTACAGTAACCCCTCCATTAGGTGCCTTGTTAACCCCGGGTAATTTGGTATAATTTAGCACTAGCTGCTGGCTCCTCTCTGGGTGGGGGAGTGTTTCAGTCCCGCTGACCGCTGGCTCCATCAAGTTCAAACTCCCACTTAATGTGAGTCCAACAGAAGTTCAGCCAACACGACTGGCACAGTGCATTGTGGGAGCTGGGCCAGAACGTCTTCTCTCAGTCCTAATATCACATGGTCCATTGTATGACTGTGGGAACTTGGGGATGGAGACGTGGTTGAAAGGGAACATGGCTGTGGGCCTACAGTATGTGGATAAAATAGTCTTCCTGTCTCTAAGCCTCTGTCTCCTACATCCACCAGGCAAGGTCTCTAATGATTGGCTGGCCAGTGATCCCGATAGTGGTCTATAACGCATGAGGTCATTTACATCTGCCAAAGAGAGCAAGGTATTGACCTGTACTGCACTTTTATGTACTGTGAAAAGGGAAAACCAGACAGAGTTAGGTCACCCCCAATTGCAGCAGGACTTTTCCCCCAGCCTCTCTGGGATCTCGGCGCCATTATTTGGTGTCCCCGGTGCAGGTTAGTGTTAGTGTTAGTGTTTTGGGCAGGTTATTACTGTAACCTATGATGTCATCCACCTCATTGAGGAGCAAGGGCTCATGGGGGAAGTTGAAGTGAATACAGGACCAAAACAGGACCGTGCTAGAAGTGAAATGACCTCAATGGACCAGCACAGCAAATAATGACGCCATTCCATGGCACCAGCAGGTCCCATGGCAGTGGTGCTACACCATGCAACTAGAACTACATCATTTCCCAGCCAACTGTATCCTCCCTGAGAGCTGTGCCCATGCACATGTAACAGTACTCCACCTGCGCTGTTGTACAATCATCGACACAGACTCCTACTTGTAGCACCAGTCATAGATTTTGTACTGTATATATGTGGTAGTTGTGGAGTAGGGGCCTGAGGGCACACAGTCTGTGTATGTATTGTAATGTTTTTAAAATTGTATAAACTGCTTTAATTTTGCTGGACCCCAGGAAGACTGCCTTAGCAGCAGCTAATAGGGATCCATAATAAATACAAAATAGATGTTTCTGATTGTAATAAAGTCTGTGTGAGCTGGTGTGGAGGAGTAGTGTTCCAGCAGATATGAGTAAAAAACGTATTTACTCAAAATACAAACAAATACAACGCAACAATGCGAGCCCACAATAACAGACCGTATTACATACAAACAATTACTCACAAACAAACATGGGGGAAAAGAGTTTTAAATAATGATCAAGTAATTGGGGAATTGAAACCAGGTGTGTAAGACAAAGACAAAACAAATGGAAAATGAAAAGTGGATCGGCGATGGCTAGAAGGCCGGTGACGTCGACCGCCGAATGCCGCCCGAACAAGGAGAGGGACCGACTTCGGCGGAAGTCGTGACAGTACCCCCCCTCCAGCAGCGCACCGACACTGACCTCGGGGACGACCCGGAGGACGAGGCACAGGGCGACCCGGATGGAGACGGTGGAACTCCCGCAGCAACGAAGGGTCCAAGACGTCCTCCACCGGCACCCAGCATCTCTCCTCCGGACCGTACCCCTCCCACTCCACGAGGTACTGAAGGCCCCTCGCCCGACGCCTCGAGTCCAGGATGGCTCGAACAGCATACGCCGGGGCCTCCTCGATGTCCAGAGGGGGCGGAGGAACCTCCCGCACCTCAGACTCCTGGAGTGGACCAGCCACCACCGGCCTGAGGTGAGACACATAGAACGATGGATTAATACGGTAATCTGGGGGAAGCTGTAACCTGTAGCATACCTTGTTCAGTCTCCTCAGGACTTTGAATGCCCCCACAAACCGCGGACCCAGCTTCCGGCAGGGCAGGTGGAGGGGCAGGTTTCGGGTCGAGAGCCAGACCGGGTCCCCTGGTGCGAACACCGGGGCCTCACTGCGGTGGCGGTCGGCACTCGCCTTCTGCCGCCTCACGGCCCATTGCAGGTGTACATGGGCGGCGTCCCAGGTCTCCTCCGAGCGCTTAAACCATTCGTCCACTGCAGGAGCTTTGATCTGGCTCTGATACCAAGGTGCCAGAACCGGCTGATACCCCAGGACGCACTGGAAGGGAGAGAGGTTAGTGGAGGAGTGGCGGAGTGAGTTTTGGGCCATCTCTGCCCAGGGGATGAACGCCACCCACTCTCCCGGCCAGTCCTGGCAATATGACCACAGAAACCTACCCACATCCTGGTTTACTCTCTCCACCTGCCCGTTACTCTCGAGGTGAAAACCTGAGGTGAGGCTGACCGAGACCCCCAGACATTCCATGAACGCTCTCCAGACCCTGGACGTGAACTGGGGATCCTGATCAGAGACTATGTCCTCAGGCACCCCGTAGTGCCGGAAGAAGTGAGTGAACAGGGCCTCCGCAGTCTGTAGGGCCGTAGGGAGACTGGGGAAAGGGAGGAGACGGCAGGACTTAGAAAACAGATCAACAATGACAAGTATCGTGGTGTTCACCTGTGAGGGAGGAAGATCAGTCAGGAAGTCCACCGACTTGTGGAACGGGTAGGGGATGTAACTTCCCTCTGGGCAGGTGCCTGGGAGCCTTGCACTGGGTGCACACTGAGCAGGAGGAAACATAAACCCTCACATCCTTGGCCAAGGTGGACCACCAGTACTTCCCACTAAGACAACGCACTGTCCGACCGATGCCAGGATGACCAGAGGAGGGTGACGTGTGCCCAATCAATCAAACGGTCGCGGACAGCAGACAGAACATACAGACGCCCAGCTGGACACTGGAGAGGAGTGGGCTCTGTACGTAACGCCCACTCGATGTCCGCGTCCAGCTCCCACACTACCGGTGCCACTAGGCAAGAGGCCGGGAGTATGGGAGTGTGATCCATGGACTGCTCCTCTGTGTCATACATCCGGGACAGTGCATCTGCCTTAGCATTCTGGGAACCCAGTTGTTAGGACAGGATGTTCACAAAACGGGTAAAAAACATGACCCACCTTGCCTAGCGAGGGTTCAGTCTCTTCGCTGCCCGGATGTACTCCAGATTGCGGTGGTCAGTCCAGATGAGAAAAGGGGGTCTCGCCCCCTCAAGCCAATGTCTCCACGCCTTCAGAGCCTTGACGACAGCCAACAGCTCCCGATCCCCCACATCAAAGTTTTGCTTCGCCGGGCTGAGCTTCTTTGAAAAGAAGGCACAGGGGCGGAGCTTCGGTGGCGTACCCGAGCGCTGAGATAGCACGGCTCCTATCCCAGCCTCAGACGCGTCCACCTCCACTATGAACACCAAAGAGGGATCCGGATGAGCCAGCACGGGAGCTGAGGTAAATAGAGCCTTCAGGTGAGCAAAAGCCCTGTCCGCCTCAGCCGACCACTGCAGTCGCACCGGTCCCTCCTTCAGCAGTGAGGTAATGGGACAAGGGGGATCCCTAAACTATGAGCAAATGAACGGTCAATAAAATTCCCAGCTGCGCCTGAATCTACGAGCGCCTTATGCTGGGAAAACTCAGGAAATTTGATAAACACATACATGTGAGCAACAGGGGGCTCTGGGTGAGCCTGGTGCCGACTCACCTGGGGTGACACGATAGTGCCCTGCCTGCTGCCTCGACTCCCTGAGGAACCCCCCCAGCACCGACCAGCAGTGTGCCCTCTGCGGCCACAGATGGTGCAGGGATTGGCCCCTCCTCCGGTCGTCCTTAATGCAGCACCTCCTAGCTCCATGGGCGTCGGATCGGAGGTGCTGGGGGATGGAACTGACGGGCCCCGATCCGGATGTCCGCGGGTGGCCAGCAGGTTGTCCAGCCGGATGGACAGGTCCACCAGCTGGTCCAACGTCAGGGTGGTGTCTCGGCAGGCCAACTCCTGACGGACGTCCTCGCGCAGACTGCACCAGTAGTGATCGATCAGGGCCCTGTTGTTCCATCCCGCGCTGGCGGCCAGGGTCCTGAAGTCCAAAGCGAAATCCTGCACGCTCCTCGTTCCCTGCCTCAGGTGGAACAGACGTTCACCTGCCGCTCGACCCTCAGGCGGGGGGTCGAAAACTGCCCGAAATGCGGGTGAACTCTGGTAAATGTCCAACACCGCGTCTCCCTCACTCCATACGGCGTTGGCCCATTCCAGGGCTTTACCTGAGAGGCAGGAGACGAGGGCGGACACACTCTCACGTCCCGAAAGGAGTCGGGTGGACGGTCGCAAGGTAGAGCTCCAGCTGGAGTAGGAACCCCTGGCATCCGGCAGCCGTCCCATCATACTCCCTCGGGAGTGCGAGCTGAATCCCAGAGGGATTCAGACGTTGTAACATGGTCGCGTGCTGCTGGACGCACTCTTCGACCGCAAAAGGGGGGTCGTCTGCCCCTGCTGACTCCATTTCAGGTGATTAATTCTGTAATAAAGTCTGTGTGTGCTGGTGTGGAGGAGTCAGGAGCAGGACAGCAGATATGAGTAAAAAACGTATTTACTCAAAATACAAACAAATACAATGCAACAATGCGAGCCCACAATAACGGACCATATTACATACAAACAATTACTCACAAACAAACATGGGGGAACAGAGGTTTAAATAATGAACAAGTAACTGGGGAATTGAAACCAGGTGTGTAAGACAAAACAAATGGAAAATGAAAAGTGGATCGGCGATGGCTAGAAGGCCGGTGACGTCGACCGCCGAACGCCACCCGAACAAGGAGAGGGACCGACTTCGGGCAACATAGTTACCAAAATAATACAAGAAGTACAATACACAATATTATTACAATATATTGCACGTCATGCATTGCACGGCTCACCATCCAACTCTACACTCACTCACTGTACAAAATATACAAACCCCCCCCACCAGACACAGTAAGTTGCTAGCTAGCATTAGCTGGAATTCTCTACAACAAAATGCACAACAAATATGCAAAAAAACGCTGTGTCTTATGTGTGATGTTCTAATAACATTTAAAAATAAATGTATATAAATTGTATATTCAAATCATCACTTTGGAGTATAAAAATCACGTTTGATATACAGTACAGTGCTTTGCAACCAACAACTTACCACTAGTTTGGTGCTTGTTCACTGGGACGATTCTAACTTAAACATCCTCCCTCGTAAGCAAGCCTCGCAAACCAGCCAATAAGATGCCATGTTGAGTAGATGAAGGCAAGACAAAACTAAAACCAAAAACCCATTGGCTTAACAATAAAGTGGCAAGGAGAACCGTCAATATAACCCTGTTACACATAGTCAGAGTTCATTATGGCAATCTCAGCAGGGGAAATTATTTCACCTAATTTCTCTAATCCTTGTAAGCAGGAAATGAGTCTGTGTCACCACGGAGACCAGGGACAGAGTGGGAGAGAGGGGGGGTGGTAACGTCAGAAGTGAGGGCTCACTGGAACACAGGCACACACACTACGCACCAGCACACATCTGGTTATAGTGGAAACGGAGCAGAGGATGCTGACTAAACTGAACTCCATCATACTCATCAAACTCAACCTCATCATCAGTGTTGCTATGATAGTTGTCATTATTATAATTTGACCACAATACACTGAGGATTGGGTATTTACGTCTCCGGGAACGGAAGAGCTCTGGGTAACAGACAGTCTATGACTGAAATACTGGCAGTTCTGATGCTCCTCTCTGTCATCTGTGAGCTGTCTTTTGGGACATATCTTTCTTCCTCGGGCACCCCCCCACCCAGCAAAAGACATTCATATTCTTTTTCAAATCCCCAATTATGTAAATTACAGCATACAAAAAATCGCCACAAAGCTGGCTCTCTAAACATGTCTTTGATTGCAGTGGCTAAAGTCTGTTGTCTCCAGTAAACATGAGTTCAGCAATTACGCCTGTTAGGGGGCCTACGCTGGGGAAAATTCATTTATACAGCTGCCATCTGTATTGCCAGTACAGAATCAGTAGAGTTCATATAAAGGTCAAGTCGAGGCCAGCCAGCATTCTCCCTTCATCTAGTGTAATTAATACTTCTGTATGTAATAGTGATAGCTCCTCTTGAGTCACTTTGATGGGAATTGATTAATGCAATGGTGGCAGTCATTGCCCAGTGAACCCCCATTATTGTTTGTGACCTTGTGTTTCAAGGTAATGGGCATTTCCCGATACTGATCAATAAGTAGGCGGGGTCCTGTGACAATATATCTGTCACTAGACAAGCAGGGCTCTGATTGCATCTGGATTTCACTGGATTTCACTGGATTTCACTGGCGTCACACTGACCCACTCCAATGACATAAGGAGAAGGACTGTAGTGGAATTGATGTAATGCTCTCATATGTGGTCTGACTGTGCACACTAGGCTGAACACATATTGCACAGTATGTGGCATAGTAATTCAGCAGCTTAACCACTGAAAACAACAGGGTAGCCTCAGACTGGCGCGGTGTGTTTGCTTGCGTAGGGGGTCAATTGCAGGGGAACAGAATTACGTAGATCTTAATGGGAATGGGAGACGGCATGGTAAAAAATAACATGATTATGGAACAGCAATCAAATGTAAGGACGATTCCGCCACCTACGAAATCCACATCTAAGGCAGGTATGTGTGTTGTTGATTGGAGCTTTGATGCACCTCAGTGGAAAGGGGAGTGAATGTGGTGAGTCTTGTCTGTCTGCTATGAGGGCGTCGCTGACTTAGCTCACTAGTAATTGATTGGGTAGGAGGATTGGTTGGGAGGGATTAAAGTGTGGTTCAAATCAGTGGAGTTTGTCTCTATGTGGAGGCGGGGGGGTTTCTATCCCCACACCACAATGACCACTCTTGTCCCTCTCAGACAGCACCAGGCCAAAGAGCACCAGACGTGATTGACGAAAGTAAAAATGGAGGGAGGGGGGCAGGAGGTCGATACAGGCTCACCCGTCTCCAGTCCCTGGGGCTGTTTGTAAATACAGTCATCTGAGTGCCATGGCACGAGCATGACATCACTCAATGTCAATGATCCAATGAGAGAGAGAGATGATTGGGATGAATTTCCTATGGGCTTTTATATCACGCTGTTTGACTGGTAGTGCCATGTGCTGGAATCTGCCATGTCATGAGCGTATGGTCTCTCATTGACCTTTCAGATTGTGCATTGTGAATTTGGTCTGCTGGAATCCATGTTGGTCTTGATGACAGTTGTGATTTTATATAGAATTGACTAAAATCCTACCTTTGATACACACAAAATAATTTTCCCTAATGACGTTCCAACTCATATCTCACCCAATGCCAAGCAACTCATCATTGCAGTTCAGGGATCAACAGTTTATTCTACTCAGTCCTTATGAGTTCAGATAATGCGTAAATGAAACAATATGCTTAGCTCATATCCACAAATTCTCAATTTTATAACGTTATAAAACCTGCCACTTTTTCCCCATGATACATTTTCTCTGCAAAGTCCTTTCAGCTAAATTATTTTAGCTGAAAGACACAAACCACCATGCATAATTCCAATGTGTATAAATCATTTGGTCAAAGGTCATTCCTATCCATCGTGATTCACGGTCAATCCCTGTAACGATCGTCTGGAAGAGGGGACCAAGATGCAGCGTGGAAAGTGGTCATAATGATTTTTAATGATACACTTAAAAAAAAAAACAGGGAAAACGAAAGCCAACAGTTCTGTCGGTGCAAACCACACAACAGAAACAACTACCCACAAAACCCCAAAGGAAAACAGGCTGCCTAAGTCTGATTCCTAATCAGAGACAACGATTAGGAATCAGACCAGCATCCCTCACTGATGCTGGTTGGATAGCCTTGGCCTTTGGAAATCTGAAGTCCACCTGTACATTTACTGAACACAAATATAAATGCAACATGCAAAGTGTTGGTCCCATGTTTCATGAGCTGAAATATAAGATCGGAGAAATGTTCTATACTCACAACAACAACAAGAATGATCTCAAAATCTGTGTAGGAAAGTGTTTACATCCCTGTCAGTGAGCATTTCTTCTTTGACAAGATAATCCATCCACCGGACAGGTGTGGCATATCAAGGAGCTGATTAAACATCATGATCATTACACAGGTGCACCTTGTGCTGTGGACAATAAAAGACCACTCTAAAATGTGCAGTTTTGTCACTACACAATGCCACAGATGTCTCAGGTTTTGAGGAAGTGTGCAATTGGTATGCTGATTGCAGGATTGTCTACCAGAGCTTTTCCAGAGAATTTCATGTTCATTTCTCTACCATATCTTCAACATACATCCAACCGGCCTCACACCCGCAGACCATTTGTAACCACGCCAGCCCAGGACCTCCACGTCCGGAATTTTCACCTGCAGGATCGTCTGAGACCAGCCACCCGGACAGTTGATGAAACGATCAGTTTTCACAAGAGAAGAATTTCGGCACAAACTGTCAGACACCTTCTAAGGAAAGCTCATCTGCATGCTCACCGTCCTCACCAGTATCTTGACCTGACTGCAGTTTGGCGTCGTAAACGATTTCAGTTGACAAATGCTCATCTTTGATGGTCACTGGCACGCTGGAAAAGTGTGCTCTTCACGGATGAATTCCGGTTTGAACTGTACCGGGCAGATAGCAGACAACGTGAATGGCGTCGTGTAGGCGAACGGTTTGCTGATGTCAACGTTGTGAACAAAGTGCCCTATGGTGGCGGCGGGTTATGGTATGGGCAGACATAAGCTACGGGCAATGAACAATTTGAATGCACAGAATTACCGTGACGAGATCCTGAGGCCCATTGCTAAATCCGCCGCCATCACCTCATGTTTCAGCACGATAATGTATGGCCCCATGTCGTAAGGATCGGGACACAATTCCTGGAAGCTGAAAATGTCTTAGTTCTTTCATGGCCTGCATACTCATCAGACATGTCACCCATTGATCATGTTTGGATAGCTCTAGATCGACGTGTACGACAGCGTGTTCTAGTTCCCGCCAATATCCAGCAACTTTGCACAGCCATTGAAAAGGAGTGGGACAACATTCCACATGCCACAATCAAAAGCCTGATTAACTCCATGCGAAGGAGATATGTGGTGCTGCATTAGGCAAACGGTGGACACACCAGATACTGACTGGTTTTCTGATCCACACTCCTACTTTTTTAAAAGGGATATGTGACCAACAGATGCATAATCTGTATTATCAGCAGGGGAGGCTCCTCAGAGGAGGAAGGAGAGGACCATCATTTTTTTTAAGTGTTCCTTTTTAGATAAAAACTATACTAAATATGTTCACGTCACCAACTAACTGATTAAAATGCACTGTTTTGCAATGAAAGTCTACAGTAGCCTCAACAGCACTCTGTAGGGTAGCACCATGGTGTAGCCGGAGTACAGCTAGCTTCTGTCCTCCTCTGGGTACATTGACTTCAATACAAAACCTAAGAGGCTCATGGTTCTCACACCCTTCCATAGACTTACACAGTAACTTCCAGAGGACGTCCTCCAACCTACCAGAGCTCTTTTAGCATGAACTGACATGTTGTCCACCCAATCAAAGGATCAGAGAATTAATCTAGTACTGAAAGCATAAGCTACAGCAAGCTAGCACTGCAGAAAGACCATAGTTGAACAGTTTTGAACAAATGAATTTCCTAAAAAATTAAGGACAAGCGAGAGAGAGAGAGAGAGAGAGAGAGAGAGAGAGAGAGAGAGAGAGAGAGAGAGAGAGAGAGAGAGAGAGAGAGAGATTTGGTTGTATTAACTTTCACTTAGCTAGCGAATGCAGCTAGCTAGTTTAGCCTTTTCAAACACCTGGCTCAAACAGAGAGGGATTCTATGTTAGCTAAATGGCTACGGAACTCTTCCAAGTCAAGGTAAGCTTTTGTTTAATTTATTTATTGTCACCGTGTCCCGCTGGTGTAACTGCTGAACTGCTTTCTGACTGTAAACTGTACTGCATGATTGTAGCGGGTTTACTAGTTTTTTTTTGCCTGGTCACAGACAGCTGATGCGTGGTGAAGTCCACAAGAGAAACAAAAAGGTGAGAAGAGGAGAGCATGTAGATAGTTGCGAGAAGGAATTATATATACAACGAACAAAGTGATCATTCTGTTTTTACGTGCCTGCTATGAAAGTGAACTGTGTTTGCGTGTGATCAGAATTGTATTCATTCTACCAATTCTGTTGAAAAACATTTCCTAAACGGAGGCAAACGGAACAAAACTGGGAAAACATACCTGAATTTGTCCAATAGAAACTCTCATTTGCGACTGTTGGACTAATGATTACACCCTAGTTCAGGTAGATGCAGGCAAGAGTGTGCAAGGCGGTATTGAATGTATCACTGTCTGTCACCTTGATTACTCAAAATTCTCTCGACCTGTGCACCTACGTTGTAAACTTTCATTCACAGGCTAGGTTGTAGCAACCTCATGATGGGCACAGGAAAAATGTGAGTATCATGTAGTAGCCTAAACCTATTGATGTTACATTGAGCTGGGTAAATGGAATATGAATGACAGTCATCCAATATGCTTGTCACGTCCTGACCAGTAAAGGGGTTATTTGTTATTGTAGTTTGGTCAGGACGTGGCAGGTGGTGTTTGTTTTATGTGTTTCGGGTTTTTTGGTTAATGTTCTATGTTAGTTATTTCTATGTTCGTTCTAGTCTTTCTATTTCTATGTTTAGTTTATTGGGTTGACCTTCAATTTGAGGCAGCTGTTCCTCGTTGCCTCTAATTGAAGGTCCTATTTAGTAGGGGTGTTTTTCCATGGTTTTTGTGGGTAGTTGCTCCATGTGTAGCTGTGTGCCTCACAGGACTGTTTCTTCGTCGTTGTTTTGATTCAAGTGTTTTGTTTCGTTTTCTTCTCAATAAATAAGAAGATGAGTTTACACATTCCCGCTGCGCCTTGGTCCCATCTTTACAACAAGCGTGACAATGCTGTAATAGAAATATGGCCACAAGGAAAATAATCATCCTCCCTCATCTTAAATGGCACCGACCGCCACTGATTCCCAGTCATGTGAAATCCATAGATTACGGCCTGATTAATGTATTTTAATTGATTTCCTTATATGAACTGTAACTCAGTAAAATCTTTGAAATTTGTTGCATGTTGCATATATATTTGTGTTCCACATTTCCTGTAGGAAGAGATTCAGGTGATATTACTTCCTGTTTCCGTTTCCGCTGTGTACGTGCAGTGGGTTCAGCGTCATGGAAAGGGTGGGTTATATTCTAGAGGTGGGCCATGAAATGCTTTTTTGTAATATACTTAGTCACATCCCTCTTTCTCCCCTTTCTCACACCTTAAGGATCAAGTGGTGCATGTTCAATGTTCTTACAGAGCTAATATCCAGTAAAGACCCACACCCACGTACACCCAGAGAGCCACCTTTGCCGAGAATGTCTGTCATCAAAGGGCCAGGATAGCCCAAAATGACCAGTAATAAATGTTGCGTTAACCCTTGAACTGTGACACAACATGCACTTCTGTCATTTTTAGATCAATCAGTCTGTTACCCTCCCCCCGAAATCAGCCTCAAAGAAATCTGTGGGAAAAACGTTGCTTTTCATAGGATCACATTTGACCCAAGACCTCTAGGCAGTAAAGGTTTGCACGTGAGGCCCAGCGAGCTGTGACGGAGTCTAACACTCAGACTCCACTCCACAGTTAGACCTATGAGGTCATGGCCAATGTAATGGAGTTTGATACTTAATGTCAAAGCTGTTTCTGATATGGCCTTCAAAGAGAAGCCAGTACTCAGAGATCTCTATCACTAATGCTGCCATAAAAAGACAGCAGGACCTGGAGGGAGGAGAGGGGAGGTGAGTCCCACCTGGAGTTTGATTATTACCCCTGAGCCCTGCGACCGTCTGTCTGTCCCGCTCCCCTGCTATTTACACAGTGTGGTTCCTGGTTCCCTGTATGTCCCCAGCTGTGTTTACTCTCCAGTACACTCAGCACCAGGGGACAGTGTGACCCTGAGGGGGACAGGTTCCTGGCTCCACCATTGTGTACAGAATGGATACCTTTAAAACAGAAAGATCAAAAATGTGGGAATTAGATTAGGGAAGGAAAGCTCTTAAAAGTATTTTCCACATAAATTATACTGATGGCAAAAAAAGAGTTCACATTAACAAACCTGTGAATGAGGCAAGTGATGACCACTTTAGGCCCTGATTTAATCTTGCTGGTGCCGTGAGAGGATAGGGTCTATTCTGTGCTGGAGTGTGTGAGCCTGTGGGCAACATGTGAGAGATGATACTGTATGAGTGAACAATACGGTATCTGGTGACACTACTATAAGTAGCAGTGAGGCATACTAGTTAGAATTCCAGGTTTGTTACAGTCTGCAGGTTAAATCAAATCAAATCAAAGTTTATTTGTAACGTGCACCGAATACAACAACCTTACAGTGAAATGCTTACTGACAGGTCCTAACCAACAGTGAAATGCTTCCAAACAGGCCTTAACCAACAGTGAAATGCTTACTGACAGGTCCTAACCAACAGTGAAATGCTTACTGACAGGTCCTAACCAACAGTGAAATGCTTACTGACAGGTCCTAACCAACAGTGAAATGCTTACTGACAGGCCCTAACCAACAGTGAAATGCTTCCAAACAGGCCTTAACCAACAGTGAAATGCTCACTTACAGGCCTTAACCAACAGTGAAATGCTTACAGACAGGCCCTAACCAACAGTGAAATGCTTACTGACAGGCCCTAACCAACAGTGAAATGCTTACTGACAGGCCCTAACCAACAGTGAAATGCTCACTTACAGGCCTTAACCAACAGTGAAATGCTTACAGACAGGTCCTAACCAACAGTGAAATGCTTACTGACAGGCCCTAACCAACAGTGAAATGCTTCCAAACAGGCCTTAACCAACAGTGAAATGCTCACTTACAGGCCTTAACCAACAGTGAAATGCTTACAGACAGGCCCTAACCAACAGTGAAATGCTTACTGACAGGCCCTAACCAACAGTGAAATGCTTACAGACAGGCCCTAACCAACAGTGAAATGCTTCCAAACAGGCCTTAACCAACAGTGAAATGCTCACTTACAGGCCTTAACCAACAGTGAAATGCTTACAGACAGGCCCTAACCAACAGTGAAATGCTTACTGACAGGCCCTAACCAACAGTGAAATGCTTACAGACAGGCCCTAACCAACAGTGAAATGCTTACTGACAGGCCCTAACCAACAGTGAAATGCTTACTGACAGGCCCTAACCAACAGTGAAATGCTTCCAAACAGGCCTTAACCAACAGTGAAATGCTCACTTACAGGCCTTAACCAACAGTGAAATGCTTACAGACAGGCCCTAACCAACAGTGAAATGCTTACTGACAGGTCCTAACCAACAGTGAAATGCTTACTGACAGGCCTTAACCAACAGTGAAATGCTTACTGACAGGCCCTAACCAACAGATAAATGCTTACTGACAGGCCCTAACCAACAGTGAAATGCTTCCTGACAGGTCCTAACCAACAGTGAAATGCTTACTGACAGGCCCTAACCAACAGATAAATGCTTACTGACAGGCCCTAACCAACAGTGAAATGCTTACTGACAGGTCCTAACCAACAGTGAAATGCTTACTGACAGGCCCTAACCAACAGTGAAATGCTTACTGACAGGCCCTAACCAACAGTGCGGTTTTTAAGTAAAAAATAGATATTAGGTGAACAATAGATAAGTAAAGAAATGAAAACAACAGTAAAAAGACAGTGAAAAATAACAGTAACGAGGCTATATACAGTAGCGAGGCTATATACAGGCACCAGTTAGTCAGGCTAATTGAGGTAGTATGTACATGAATGTATAGTTAAAGTGACTATGCATATATGATAAACAGAGAGTAGCAGCAGTGTAAAAGAGGGTTTGGGGAGGGGGGGGGGGACAGTGCAAATAGTCCGGGTAGCCATTTGGCAAATAGTCCGGGTAGCCATTTGATTACTTGTTCAGGAGTCTTATGGCTTGGGGGTGTTGCGAAGCCTTTTTTTCCTAGACTTGGCTCTCCGGTACCGCTTGCCATGCGATAGCAGAGAAAAAAGTCTATGACTGGGGTGGCTGGGGTCTTCCTCTGACACCGCCTGGTGTAGAGGTCCTGGATGGCAGGAAGCTTGGCACCAGTGATGTACTAGGCCGTACGCACTACCCTCTGTAGAGCCTTACGGTCGGAGGCCAAGCAGTTACCATACTAGGCAGTGATGCAACCAGTCAGGATGCTCTCTGTGTTGCAGCTGTAGAAGCTTTTGAGGATCTGAGGACCCAAGCCAAATCTTTTTAGTCACCTGAGGGGGAATAGGCTTTGTCGTGCCCTCTTCACGACTGTCTTGGTGTGTTTGGACCACTCATGTTTGTTGGTGATGTGGACACCAAGGAACTTGAAGCTCTCAACCTGCTCCACTACAGCCCCGTCGATGAGAATGGGGGCGTGCTCAGCCTTCCGTTTCCTGTAGTCCACGATCAGCTCCTTTGTCTTGATTATGTTGAGGGATAGGTTGTTATTCTGGCACCACCCGGCCAGGTCTCTGACCTCCTCCCTATAGGCTGTCTCGTTGTTGTCGGTGATCAGGCCTACCACTGTTGTGTCGTCTGCAAACTTAATGATGGTGTTGGAGTCGTGCCTGGCTACGCAGTCATGGGTGAACAGGGAGTACAGGAGGGGACTGAGCAAGCACCCCTGAGGGGCTCCAGTGTTGAGGATCAGCTTGGCGGATGTGTTGCTACCTACCCTCACCACCTGGGGTGTGCCCGTCAGGAAGTCCAGGATCCAGTTGCAGAGGGAGGTGTTTAGTCCCAGGATCCTTAGCTTAGTGATGAGCTTTGAGGGCACTATGGTGTTGAACGCTGAGCTGTAGTCAATGAATAGTATTCTCACGTAGGTGTTCCTTTTGTCCAGGTGGGAAAGGGCAGTGTGGAGTGCAATAGAGATTGTATCATCTGTGGATCTATTTGGGCGGTATGCAAATTGGAGTGGGTCTAGGGTTTCTGGGAAAATGGTGTTATTGTGAGTCATTACCAGCTTTTCATGGCTACAGACGTGAGTGCTATGGGTCTGTAGTCATTTAGGCAGGTAGCCTTAGTGTTCTTGGGCACAGGGACTATGGTGGTCTGCTTGAAACATGTTGGTATTACAGACTCAATCAGGGACATGTTGAAAATCCTTGCTGAATGGAACCTAACGTATGATTCTAAACTCAATTGAATGGTCATTTGGACATTACAACAGTGTTTGGCCCATTTAGAGCTACTTTGGACTCAATGACCTGAACCACTAAAATAAAAGAAATTCCACTGTGTCACCCTCTATCCTTACCCTGGAATGCATCCTCTCAGACGTGCCCCCCAGCGTAAGGTGACGCCACACCAGCATTAGTCTGTCTGTGTGTAAGCAGGACTGTCATTATTAGCGCCATCCCTCGTCGTCCCCTGTCTTTTTTGTCAAATTGGTCAGTGTCGCCCACTCAGCCTGTGAGTTTAATTGGTCAGTGTCGCCCACTCAGCCTGTGAGTCTAATTGGTCAGTGTCGCCCACTCAGCCGGTGAGTCTAACTGGTCAGTGTCGCCCACTCAGCCTGTGAGGTGCAGTCAGTGTGCTACATAGAGCGTCACTGTGAATCATAGACCCGCACCGCACTGATAATGATACATTCCAGGGAAACACTGTCTTGTCTCTGTTACCTCTCTCTCCTGCCCCACCTTCTGTCTCTCTCTCTCTCTCTCTCTCTCTCTCTCTCTCTCTCTCTCCTGCCCCACCTTCTGTCTCTCTCTCTCTCTCTCTCTCTCTATCTCACTTGCAGGTCACTAACCCCCTTGTTTATTTCCAAAGTGCTAATTATTTCCACCATTATCCTGGCTGGACATCCCTTTACAAGCACGCGTCTTGGGTACCTGTAAATGAACTAATAATGAACCCCCTCCCAGCCTCTAAGTGCTCCTTTTCTTCTGTTTTTACTCCTCAAACCACAGTACAGCGTAAAAGGACATGGCCAATTTAGAAATTCCTGCTGGCGGAGGGTGGCTGTGTAACACGCTGTCACTCCCTAATGTAGTGACAAATACTGCCCCCCCCCCCCCCCCCCGCCCCCCACTCCACTCCCATCTCCTGCCTGTCTATTTATGAGGCCTTGTCTTTTGCTGCTGGTAGAGGATCATAACTCCCCCCGGCTCCCTCTGCAAATGAGATAAGGGCCATAATGTGATTGAGTGGGACTCTCTCACAGCATAGGGCAGAGAGAGAGCCTGGGACTGAGTGAGCATCCAGAGAGTGAGCATCCAGAGAGAGAGAGAGAGAGAGAGAGAGAGAGAGAGAGAGAGAGAGAGAGAGAGAGAGAGAGAGACCTACAGGCTAATTTAATAAAAAACCCATCAGCCTAATGGAACCTGGGCCTGTAGGACTCACGGACCACCCACCCTCCTTCCTCCTCCCACTCTCCTCCACTCCACTCCACTTCCACGGCGTGGGAACCCATTGGCATTCGTCAAGATGCGCTCAGATGTCCAACACGTGCCAGATGAGAGACGGAGAGAGGGAGGAGGAGAAATAGGGGGATGTGGACGACAGGGACATTGGGGGATGAAAGACAGAGGAGGAGAGGGGCACAGAAGCCTAGTCTAGTAATAAAGGATAATAGGATTTAGAGGACAATAGGCTATCATACAGAAAGGGTTGGGGGACTCAAGGGGACTCAACAATGCAGCACCATGCCTTTCATGAAAGTCAGAACTTTTACAAAGGATGATCCTCTCATGGCCAGGTACCCATTTCAGCAGGTCCACAGTCTTTGCATTAATAGAAGTACCTTCAAAGAAAATTGAGAGGGGAACTTTCTACACAGTAAGGTTTGTGTATTTTAGCGTCTCCTTTGTTATCTGTGCTTTATTTCCACTTGCTTAACCAAGTAAGGAAATTTGGACCAGCGTCAAAAGGTCAGAAGAGGACGTGTCCCTGAGCAGTTAAACCTTTCCTCTTCTCTCTCTATCCAAACTTCCTCCAATCTCGCTCACACTGTGAGAATGTCTGTCCTCTATGTATTCCTCCTTCCCAAAATGCACTTTTATCTTGTCATTTATTTCCTTCCCGCCTGCCTTGCTTGCTATCTATCGCTATCTTTCCCCCTGGGGGTTTTACAGAGATCACAGTTTATGGACGGTGTTATGAATGTGGTAATTTCATGTTCATGGGCTCGCTGAGAACTGCAATGATACAGAACATTACAATTTGATTGACAGGTGGGCTCAATGTTTAAAGTGGTCTGTGTTACATGACGGACACAGGATGAGATGAGTGATGGAATTGATTGGTCAGAGGGTTGTTGCATCATTGTGAACAGGAAGTAGGTGCGAGGCGCTCCATTAATGCTCTGCTCTACTCTGGACGTGTGCGTCTGCATGCCTGGCCCTGGGCGGAGGGGCCACTCGCTTTCCTACGGGATCGGGAAAGGAGGAAGAGGTTAATCTCTTCACTTTCGCATGGGATTTTTTTCTTCCTTCGTGCTGTTCTTGGCTTGGAGCTGTAAAGGCAGATAAGCATGCATGGCAGGTCCAGAGCCTACAGAAGAAGAGGCAGGGGACTGTCATTAACCACGCTGTGAGGATAGAGCGGCAGTAAGGGATTTTCAGAAAAGTTGAGTTCGATAAGTTTAGGCCATCCGATGTTCTCCCCCAGAGAAGACAGAGTAAGAGAGAAAGGCTAAACAGAGCTATATAAAAGCAGAACATTGAATTAAGCACATCATAAAACGCAATGATGAGCGATCATGGGTAAAGCTAATGGTTTGGCTTCGCTGAGTGGAGAGACTGAGAGAGTGACGGCAGTGGAGATTCCCTCCACCCACACACCCACAGCCACACCCTGCTGCTGTGTTCCATGACCCTCACAGGGACCCACACTACAATACACTACAGACGAGTCCAGTCCAAACACCAGGAGACAGAGGTCTGGGGTGGAACACATCGCTATGGTAATCCCAGCCTCTGAGGCGTAACACCCCATAATGCTAAGCTAGGCAGTGTGTGATGTGTTTCCATGGCTGTCCCCATCATCGCAGCTCTGAGATGACCCATGCAGAGCTAATTATGGCACAGTCTTGTTTGTTAGGCGGAGGGTGGCCCTGGTAACAAACCATACTGTAGCTCTCTCCATGCATCAGGAATTCCACCGAGCTAGCAGCCAAGTTATATAAAAAGGGATTCAGAAACACAGCAGGCAAACACTCATGTACTTATAGATGTTTTTGGGGGATAATGTTGCTCGGGCCAAGCACCTGCATATAGTAACAAACACATATGTCAATGCCACACTAGCATCTAGTTTTACTGCTTTGAAATAATTATCTCTTTAATACTATACAAAGATAGACAACACATCTCTCACAGACCAGTAATGCTGCCTGTCAAATGAGGAGATAGAAAGAGAGAGAGTTCGGGAGAGGGAGATAGAGAGAGAGAGAGAGAGAGAGAGAGAGAGAGAGAGAGAGAGAGAGAGGGAGAGGGAGAGGGAGAGGGAGAGAGGGAGAGAGAGAGGGAGAGAGAGAGAGAGAGAGAGAGAGAGAGAGAGAGAGAGAGAGAGAGAGAGAAAGAGGGTGTTTAACTCTTGGAGAAAGCAAGTGTATAACAAGAAAATACCCTCACATCAGTTCACTGTGCTTTGAGGCAGAGTTTCCCACAATGTTTAGAGCTCCTGCAGCTCATAGAGTCAGTCAGTTAATCTAATACCCAGTGAGGACTCAGCCTAGTCTGGCTGTGAGCCGCAGCCAGCAGCATCTCTGGCTTGTGATTGGATAAGAAGAGGTTCTGGACTCAGTCAGGCCGCCAGGCTCTCCTTCTATTTTACTGACAGCAGTTCACTTTTCCTATACAGGGCATTCGGAAAGAATTCAGACCCGTTCACTTTTTCCAAATGTTGTTACGTTACAGCATTGTTATAAAATTGATTAAATAAAGCATGTTCCTCATCAATCTACACACAATACTCCATAATGACAAAGCAAAACAAGTTTTTAGAAATTTTAGCAAATTTATTCCAAATAAAAAACAGAAATACCTTATTTACATAAGCATTCAGCTCCTTTGCTATGAGACTCGAAATTAAGCTCTGGTGCATCCTGTTTCCATTGATCATCCATGAGATGTTTCTACAACTTGAATGGAGTCCAGCGGTGGTAAATTCAATTGATTGGACAAGGTCCCACAGTTGACAGTTTATGTCGGAGCAAAAACCAAGTGATGAGGTCGAAGGAATTGTCCATAGAGCTCCGAAGACAGGATTGTGTCGAGGCACAAACCTGGAGAAGGGTACCAAAAATGAATGTGGCATTGAAGGTCCCCAGGAACACAGTGGCCTCCATCATTCTTAAATAGAAGAAGTTTGTAACCACCAAGACTCATCCTAGAGCTGCCTGCCCGGCCAAACTGAGCAATTGGGGGAGAAGGGCCTTGGTCACTGTCACGTCCTGACCAGTATAGGGGTTATTTGTTATTGTAGTGTGGTCAGGACGTGGCAGGGGGTGTTTGTTTTATGTGGTTCAGGGTGTGTTTTGTGTATGTGTTTAGGTAGAGGGGTATTTGATTTATTAGTCTGGGGTTTGTTAGTCATTGTTCTATGTTAGTATATTTCTATGTTCTATCTAGTCTTTTGTATTTCTATGTTTAGTTTATTGGGGTTGGACCTTCAATTGGAGGCAGCTGATTATTGTTGCCTCTGATTGAGGGTCCTATAATTAGGAGTTTGTTTTTTATGGGTTTTTGTGGGAGATTGTTCTTGTTTATCTGTTTTGCCTGACAAGACTGTCAAGTTCGTTTTGTTTTGTATACGTTGTATGTGTTTTCTTTCTTCACTAAAATAAAAAGAAGATGAGTGTACATTTTCCCGCTGCGTCTTGGTCTCTACCCTACGACACCCGTGACAGAATCTCCCACCAAACACGGACCTAGCAGCGGAGGAGGGAGCAGCAACAGATGGACTACAAGGAGTACTGGAGTTGGGAGGACATCTTGGAGGGGAAAGGATCCTACACATGGGAGGAGATCCAAGCAGGAATGGATCACCTGCCATGGAAACAGGTGGAGACAGTGAGGGAGGAACGTCGAAAGTGGAACGAAGAGAAGAGGAACAGTTATATAGGTACGCGGTTGGCAATTAAACCTGAGAGGCAGACCCAGAATTTTTTTTTTGGGGGGGGCACACGGGGTTATTGGCTAGGTCAGGTAGACCGGAGCTAAACCACCGTGCTTATTGTGGGGAACAGCGGATCAGAGGAGCACCGTACTGTGCGGAAGTGCGCACGATCTCGCCTATGCGCACACACAGTCCGGTGAAAATGATTCCAGCCCCTCGCAAGTGCCATGCTCGAGTGAGCACTCAGGCCATAGGGGTTGTATGTTCCAGACCGCCAGTAATGCTTCACGGCCCAGTGTATCCTGTTCCCACTCCTCGTATTAGCCCTGTAGTGCGTGTCCCTAGTCTGATACCGAGTGAGACGGCCTACAGTCCGGAACCGAGTGAGTCGGCCTACAGTCCGGAACCGAGTGAGTCGGCCTACAGTCCGGAACCGAGTGAGTCGGCCTACAGTCCGGAACCGAGTGAGTCGGCCTACAGTCCGGAACCGAGTGAGTCGGCCTACAGTCCGGAACCGAGTGAGACGGCCTACAGTCCGGAACCGAGTGAGACGGCCTACAGTCCGGAACCGAGTGAGTCGGCCTACAGTCCGGAACCGAGTGAGTCGGCCTACAGTCCGGAACCGAGTGAGTCGGCCTACAGTCCGGAACCAAGTGAGTCGGCCTACAGTCCGGCACCGAGTGAGTCGGCCTACAGTCTGGAGCTCCCAGAGTCGGCCTACAGTCCAGAGCTCCCAGAGGACAGTCCAGGGTCTTCAGTGACTGGCCTCTGGCAAAGGTATGCAGTGGGGGGGTTTGGTCAGGTAGGGGATTAAGGCCTGAGCCTAAGCCACCTCCACTGTAGGAGGTTTGGGGAGGGGAGGGGGGTGTTAGCACAGGAGCCGTCGGTGACGGCAGCCACCCTCCCTTCCCTCCCTTTAGTTTTGGGATTTTTTTTGTTTGGGGGTTATTTTTGGTTATTTGTGTGAGGTGCATCCGGGGTCTGCACCTTTGGGGGGGGGGGGGGGGGGGCTGTCACGTCCTGACCAGTATAGGGGTTATTTGTTATTGTAGTGTGGTCAGGACGTGGCAGGGGGTGTTTGTTTTATGTGGTTCAGGGTGTCTTTTGTGTATGTGTTTAGGTAGAGGGGTATTTGATTTATTAGTCTGGGGTTTGTTAGTCATTGTTCTTTGTTAGTATATTTCTATGTTCTATCTAGTCTTTTGTATTTCTATGATTAGTTTATTGGGGTTGGACCTTCAAGTGTAGGCAGCTGATTATTGTTGCCTCTGATTGAGGGTCCTATAATTAGGAGTTTGTTTTTCATGGGTTTTTGTGGGAGATTGTTCTTGTTTAGCTGTTTTGCCTGACAAGATTGTCAAGTTCGTTTTGTTTTGAATACGTTGTATGTTTTCCTTCTTCACAAAAATAAAAAGAAGATGAGTGTACATTTTCCCGCTGCGTCTTGGTCTCTACCCTACGACACCCGTGACAGTCACAGAGATGACCAAAAACCCAATGGTCACTCTGACAGAGCTCCAGAGTTCCTTTGTGGAGCTGTGAGTACCTTCCAGAAGGACAACCATCTCTGCAGCACTCCACCAATCAGGCTTTTATGGTAGAGTGGCCAGACGGAAGCCACTCCTCAGTAAAAGGCTCATGACAGCCCGCTTGGAGTTTGCCAAAAGGCAACTAAAGTACTCTCAGACCATGACAAACAAGATTCTCAGATGGCTGTATCATGCTGTGGGGATGTTTTTCAACGGCATGGACTGGGAGACTAGTAATGACCTGAAAATAGCTGTGCAGCAACGCTCCCCATCCAACCTGACAGAGTTTGAGAGGATCTGCAGAGAAGAATGGGCTAAACTCCCCAAATATAGGTGTGCCAAGCTTGTAGCGTCATACCCAAGAAGACTCAAGGCTGTAATTGCAACCAAAGTTGCTTCAATAAAGTACCTGGTAAAGGGTCTGAATACTTAGATAAATGTGATATTAAAACATTTAAAAATTGCTAAAATGTCTAAAAATCCATTTTTGCTTCATCATTATGGGGTATTGTGATGTCATTATAGGGTATTGTGTGTAGATTTATGAGGTGGAAAAAAACAATTTAATACATTTTATAATAAGGCTGTAATGTAACAAAATGTGGAAAAAGTAATGTACTGAATGTACTGTACACACACACTTTCACACACACTTATCCACACACATGGTCCATGCAGTGTGTACAGTATCCAGCCTCACAGCAGGGCACCAGGAGAAGCTTGGACGGAGAATGTGTGGTCATGAAATTACCCAGAATACTGTCAGCCATCCGTTAAAAGAGGGGCCCAGAGAGCACTCTCTGAGGCACTTAGAAAAACACACATAAACCCACACATCCATGGACGTTCCACCAATTAGGTGCCTTTTGAGTAGAGTAACTTGGTGATTTCTTAAAATGTATTTCACCTAGTTTTAACATTCTGTCATAAAGAGCACATGTTCAAATTAATAAAAAACATGTTTTCCCATCTCAAGAGGTACAAAAACAAAATACTATAGTAAATGCCTATTAAGCGCAAAATAAGGTTACAGGGTTGACCTTAACAGGGTTGACCGTAACAAGATTGACCGTAACAGGGTTGACGACTTCATCTCAAATCATCCATAAATCCCCTTGTGACAGGGGGAATGGAAGCTGGTTGTATGCAAAAGGGAAGGACAATTGAATGCAAGCTTCACAAAAACATTGAAATTGTTAAAATATTTCTAGCCTATCTATCTATGGGTAACAGGATTGATGTGTTATGCTTGACCCACTCAGTTTCCCATCACCAAACACCAGAAAATGGCCAGAAAGAGTAGAACCGGCTCACCTCCCTTTACACTAGGATTTGACTATTAGACTGGGGAAAAAATGATTCGTTTCACCATGTTAAAATGAGAGTTCAGTTCACGTAACAGGGTTTTCCTTAAAATAAGGGCAATTTTTTTTTATCTTAAAATGAATCACTAATCACATGAAATAAATAATAATCTTCAGAAATGGCTTTGTCAAGCAACTAAATGACTAGGGTGATGAAAACGTGGATAAATGTTGGGGTTAAGTAGGTTAAAATGTTCCTTGAAGTCAAACAGGATGCATAGAGGGACAGAATTTTGTCACTTTAGCAAGTCTTTATTAATATTAAAAATATGCTTTAATGAATTTTCAATGTGGTCTATATTAAAGGGCACTTCATTTAATATACAGTAACAAACTTTTAAAATTCTATATTTGTGCAAAAGTTCTACTTAAAATATCAAACGCGATGCAAAAGGCACTTATTTTGTGGAATGACCCACGCACACACACTCACGCACACATAAACACACAAACACGCACACACATCCCACACTTAATGCTGGTCTCATTAGGGATAGCTTTGCTTGGCTTTTCTCTCTGATGGACCTCAGACCCATCAATTATCCTTATTGGATTTGCCTCATCACAGAACTAATATCCTTATCTAAAGAACAACAAGCCTTTATTATCATTGTCAGAGCGTTGTTTCACCCCCGTTTGGTCAACATCCACTCTCTGATCTACAATTCATAGCTAAATCAGAAACATACTTTGTTAGGAATCCGCCAAATTCAATTTTACACACTAAGCAGGAAAGCTGAAGGCAGATGTTCCACCCTGTTACTGAGGCTTAATAATATTTCTACAACCTGAGGATATATTGCAGATCTGTACAGTACCACATGCATGCAAAGCCAAAGCACAGAGCTAAGCATAGGCCTGTTACAAAATGTTGTCATAAAAAGTCTGGATGCAGCTTAGTCCATGAGTCAGTTGTACCATGCACAGGATAGGATGGCATAGGACTGTAGAACAATAGAGTAGAGTGGCCCACAGAGAGGGAGAGATGGGGGGAAAACATGGGTTTATGTACGTTTAGGGACCTTTCACAGGAAAGCCTGTGTCTCTGTCTGGGAGATGAGAGAGCAGTCGGGCACAGGCCTCGGAGTGGGACCTATGGCATGGAGCCAAGGTGGAGGAAACGGGGGGAGGGGTCTTTCCATGCACATACAGTTGAAGTCGGAAGTTTACATACACTTAGGTTGGAGTCATTAAAACTCAACTCATTTTTCAACCACTCCAGAAATGTCTTGTTAACAAACTATAGTTTTGGCAAGTCGGTTAGGATATCCATTTTGTGCATGACACAAGTAATTTTTCCAACAATTGTTTACAGACAGATTATTTTACTTATAATTCACTGTATCACAATTCCAGTTGACTGTGCCTTTAAACAGCTTGGAAAATTCCAGAAAATTATGTCATGGCTTTAGAAGCTTCTGATAGGCTAATTGACATCATTTGAGTCAATTGGAGGTGTACCTGTGGATGTATTTCAAGGCCTACCTTCAAACTCAATACCTCTTCGCTTGACATCCTGGAAACATCAAAAGAAATCAGCCAAGACCTCAGAAAAACAATTTTAGACCTCCTCAAGTCTGGTTCATCCTTGGAGCAATTTCCAAATGCCTGAAGGTACCACGTTTATCTCTACAAACATTAGTACGCTATTATAAACACCATACAGCCATCATACCGCTCAGGAAGGAGACGCGTTCTGTCTCCTTGAGATTAACATACTTTAGTGCGAAAAGTGCAAATCAATCCCAGAATAACAGCAAAGGACCTTGTGAAGATGCTGGAGGAAACAGGTACAAAAGTATCTATATCCACAGTAAAACAAGTCCTTTATCGACATAACCTGAAAGGCCGCTCAGCAAGGAAGAAGCCACTGCTCCAAAACCGTCATAAAAAAAGCCAGACTACGGTTTGAACTGCACAGGGGGACAAAGATCATACTTTTTGGATAAATGTCCTCTGGTCTGATGAAACAAAATAGAACTGTTTGGTCATAATGACCATCGTTATGTTTGGAGGAAAAGGGGGAGGCTTGCAAGCCGAAGAACACCATCCCAACCGTAAAACACGGGGGTGGAAGCATCATTCTGTGGGGGTGCTTTGCTGCAGGAGGGACTGGTGCACTTCACAAAATAGATGCCATCATGAGGAAGGGAAATTATGTGGATATATTGAAGCAATATCTCAAGACATCGGTCAGGAAGTTAAAGCTTGGTCGCAAATGGGTCTTCCAAATGGACAATGACCCCAATCACACTTCCAAAGTTGTGGTAAAATGGCTTAAGGACAACAAAGTCAAAGTATTGGAGTGGCCATCACAAAGCCCTGACTTCAATCTCATAGAAAATTTGTGGGCAGAACTGAAAAAGCGTGTGCGCGTAAGGAGGCCTACAAACCTGACTCAGTTACACCAGCTCTGTCAGGAGGAATGGGCCAGAATTTACCCAACTTATTGTGAGAAGCTTGTGGAAGACTACCCAAAATGTTTGACCCAAGTTAAACAATTTAAAGGCAATGCTACCAAATATTAATTGAGTGTATGTAAACTTCTGACCCACTGGGAATGTGATGAAAGAAATAAAAGCTGAAATAAATCACGTGCTCTACTATTATTCTGACATATGACATTCTTAAAACAAAGTGGTGATCCTAACTGACCTAAAACAGGGAATTTTTACTAGGATTAAATGTCAGGAATTGTGAAAAAAATAAAGTTTAAATGTATTTGGCTAAGGTGTATGTGAACTTCCGACTTCAACTGTATCATGACCACTAAGAGTCTGCTACTGGGGTGGATGACTTGGATGTTGTGTGTTCAGTATTTCAGTGTTTTGTGTGTGTGTCACGGGTGTCGTAGGGATTAGACCAAAACGCAGCTGGAACGTGTAAACTCATCTTCTTATTTTATTAAAGAAGGAAAACAAAAGAAGCACGTATCCAAAAACAACTAACGCCACTAAACAGTCCCGTCAGGTGCACGAACACAAAACAGGAAACAACTACCCACAAATCCCATAGAAAAAAACACCCCTCTTAAATAGGACCTTCAACTAGAAGCAACGAGGAGCAGCTGCTTCCAATTGAAGGTCCACCCAATAAACACCACATAGAAATAGACATACTAGAACTAACATAGAAATAGACTAACAAGAACATAGCCCAACAAACCCCGAAACATTCTAAACAAACACCCCTCTTAAATAAGAACATAGCCCAACAAACCCCGAAACCCTCTAAACAAATACCCCCTGCCACGCCCTGACCAAACTACAATAACAAACAACCTCTTTGACTGGTCAGGACGTGACAGTGTGATTGTACATTGTCTGAATGTTTTTCACCCTGTATGTGTGTGCTTAAAGAGGTAAGTAGGGGGCTTTTAACTGTAGTGTATTCAAAGCTCCAGTTGCTTTGGTATCAGTCACAAACCCAATGACATTCAGTTCGGCTAAAAACAGCTCCCGTATAAAGTGAATATATCACATGTCACATTGACTGATGATATTTAAGAATGGGCTTTGCTCTGCCCAGAATGCCAACCGCCTTGCCCACCGGGGCTAAATTAAACGTACAGATTTTATCCCTGATAGATTGATGGGCAGTCGTGGCGTCACTAGCCAGAAGGAAGTCTTTTTTTAAGTCTGACAATTAGTAAATCTTTGATAGAGTCCCTGTTGTATGTGTCCTTCAAAGTATCCTCTAACATGTCTGGTAGGGTGAGTAATCAGAAAACCAATATATATTTTAGTGCAGGACACTTCTTCTCTACTCCCTCAATCTTTTCCCTCATCCTTCTGCCTTGTTGTTTTCTCCCACCAAAATTGTATCAATCAGTTTTAGATAGTTTGCTCTTTTCTCATTCAGCACATTTTTTACATTTTTCTCTGTCAACCACAAGCGTAAAAGCAGCTTTCCCCGTTCGACCTGGAAAACATTCACATTACAGCTTAGTCAGAAGTGGGTCACATCAGCACTGGGAAGGGGAACAGAGGTAAACAATCAATGGACCTTTTCCTGGAGATCACAAATACACCAAAAACTCTGCATGTCATTGAAAGCTTACAAAGCAGCACTGCTACTGCCGATGCTACTGTCGATGCTACCGCTACTGCTGCTGATGACAATAGTAATAGCATTGTGTGTGCGTGTGTGTTTTAGGTGTGTGTGTTTGGGGGAGGGGGTTGGCATCAGGGTTAGCTGCGTTATGCCCTAGTAATGGGCTTTTAGCATGTGAGCTGTAATGGTTTGGATAAAACAACTGGGACGTAGCCTCGGGGGGACGAGCGTGACGGAGCGAGCAACATATGTGATTATTCGAATGACCTTAGATGGAAATATGTCACATTTTGTGGCATGCTGACAATTGGACATGCTGATGATGATTCAGCAGTCTGTGTGTGAGCGTTGAACCTCTTCCCTTACCAGTAAAACAGCACAATGATGAACATCATGTCAACATAAGTCAATAAACGCTGACGAGACAGAATCTCTCACATCCGGCTCAGGCTCCACCACATCTTATAATAAATAGATGGAGAAGAAGAGAACATGTAGGGGGACTGACAGAGAAGGGAAAATAAAGAGGTTTAGAGTACGGGAGCCTGAAAGAGATAGAGTGGGAGACAAACAGAAGGTAGAGAGAGCTGTAGAAAGAGAGGGGTAGAAATAGATGGATGATGGAGTATAAAAGAGTGAGCGACCGGCTAGGTTGGTGGAGAGGTTGGGAGGTTACATGGTTATGGAGTCTTTGTGGACCAGTTTTAGACTCTTTAAGTAGATATATCCACTCTAAATTCACATATGTTTGCTCTTTATTTTCAGCACTGATTCTGGCATGAGTTATCTGGCTCTACATCAAGGCTGAAATGGTCACGCAAAGGTCACTATCGATAATATGGCAAGTCAAGAGGTTTTCTAAACCTAAGCCGTTATAATCTGTGTATAGTGTGCAGTATAATCGTCTGTATTCATTTCATGTGTGACTGAGTCTAATGGAAGAATGATCACCCCCAATGATTTATTAAAGGCAGGCCATTAAAGTTGTGCGCTCTGAGAAGCACATTATTCTGTGGCTCGTTCGATAATGAGATCCGGTACAGACCAGACCATTTAACCACTGGAATGGGCTGAGCCCTGCATGCGGTTCACTGGCCAGGTCTCTCTGCCCTGGGTATGGCTCAGTCCTGTCTGCCAGGGAGAACTAGATGATGGGCTAACCTTGCTGCCTGGTCTCTGCCAAGTTTGGCGATGGGTCTGTGGGCTGTATTACCACCCAGCCCCCCTGGACAGCTGGCCACTGCCTCCACACCCGCCCCACCCTTTCACAACCATTCCAGGCCAAACGTCCGCTAGACTCCTAGATAACCAAACGTCTCGACCTCCTCCCACAGGAAACTCCCCCACCTGTTCCCTGCTGGGTGGAGAGTTATTAGTTACGGGGTTAATGCTGCTGGACCAAGGGAGAGAATGGAGAAAAAACATCTGAGATAAAATGAAGTATAGTAGCATTGCATGTGAATGCAACACATGCTGACCACAAGAATGCCAAGTAAGCCTCCCATGGAAGAATCCCATCCCTTGCACCCTCCATCAGAATTTAATGGACTATTTCAGATTGCAGGCCTCCCCAGAGAGGGATTTGGGTAAGGTCAGGGTCAGGGTGTGTGCGTGCGTACGTACATGAACATGCTTGTGTATAATGGTGTCTGCATACTGTCAGGATGGGAATGTCCAGGGAGAAATACATTTCAAATCAAATCAAACTTTATTTGTCACATGCGCCGAATAAAACAAGTGTAGACTTTACCGTAAAATGCTTACTTACAAGCCCTTAACCAGCAGTGCAGTTCAAGAAGCGTTTGCCACTCCTGTTGGATTTCTTCATAATAGTAGAGATTCAGGAAATCTGTCCAGCTGATTATGTTTTTCCACAGTAATGTCCTGCCTATAACTCCCAGACCACATGGGAAAGTTCTAATTACAGTACAGCATGTATAGTTCTACAGCACTGTCATATCCTGTCAGTATCAAATACTTCTCAACTGCACTGAGCACCTTATCACAACGAGTTCATCTCCACACCTCCATCTTCCTGGCTCACCCAGCAGACTTCTCCTGGGATTATTAACACTCTCAGCGGTTAAGGAGATACAGCTGGTTCTATGGTTAGGGTCAGAGAGTCAGGTGTTGAACGGGGGTTGGAGATACAGTTGGTGCTAGGGTTAGACATGGGATAGGAGTAGGAGACAAGGCTGGGCCTGGGGTGTGTGTGTGGTTCTGTTGAACGGAAAGAGACTGAGGTCAGTATCACTCTAAGGCTAGGTGTGTTTAGTCTGGTTTTTCTCTGGTCATCTCATCACTCCTCATGCTGGCAGGGAAGGAAGGGCAGGAGAGGGCAGGGCAAGGGTCAGAAGGGTAGAAGAGTTCTCAGCTCTTGTCTATGACAAAGAGATGATCTCAGGCTGGGGGGGGGGGGTGAGAGAGGAGAATGTCAATTGCATACTCCTCGTGTCCTCTCTTCTCGCCTCCTTCTCAAAACCCATTGGAGGAAAAGGTCAGAAGGGAGGGACCTCTGGCTTTCTCATCCAATGGGTTTTGAGGAGACGAGGAGACGAGGAGAGAGGACGCGAGACGTATGCATTTGAGATTCTCCCACATACTGTGAGACATAGAGAAAGTACATTAGCACTAAATACACCATAGTTCCTTCCCAAGAGAAATATAGAAGCACACTACTCAACATGTCTGCTCCATTAGCTCCTTCCACCAGATCAGTCAACCAACCCCAATGACCACAATCTGACATCCTCTGTTCAGATCACTGCTTTTCTCTGCTGACACACACATCAAGCCCACATCCACCCTCTGCCTCCAAACTCCACTATAAAAACTAATTTGGCCTCTTGGGAAATCATCCAGATTTTATTCACAGTTGGCACTCAGTCCAAATATTTCATTGTACTTTTTGTATATTTTATTTAGCTCCACTCGCTCTCACTCTTTCTCTTTGTCTGGCTGATCCTCAGTGCTTTGTGGATAAAACCATATTGTCTTTAAAGTCAGAATGAAAAACAGATAAAGAGGAAGTCAAAAGAAGTAAAGATGTTAAGGCTGTTTGTATTTGGAAGTCATGTGTGGGGTGATATTTGATCTAATTCTCACAAAACTATCCCTCATAGTTTTCTCTACTCCGTTTTGTAATGAGAATCAATAATGTATACTAGGACATTAGTAATAATGTCATATTCAATCTGCTGTCGTGGCTTTGTCTCATCTTCTTCAGTTCAGTCATCCTGTAAGTGGCATTCATTTGTTCTATGTAAGACAATGTAATGAATTTGCTGTACGTTGCGTTAACTCTGAATAAAGACGGGGGAAAATCGATGCATATTCCATTACCTTAACTGACGTACGTCCATTATTGTCATTGTGGAGCATCTTATCCGTGGTGTGGTGCAGTCTCTGGGCAAATGTTCACATTCTCCCCCTTTGGTTATGACCATTGGTCATTGGTGTATGAATGTCTATGTATGTTGTGTAGTTTGAGGATTGGGGAGTAGTCGTGTAGTGTTTCTGTGGATAGGACATTAGGGTCCAGTGTTTGTTTATTTGTGTGGGTGTGAAAAGCGATGGGAGAGGTGATTGAGTATGCGCGTATGTCAACGACTGAAGAGGGAGTAGAAGAGAGCTATGTTTATTTGTCTAAGTCTGTGTGAGTAATGAGTAAAGAGACGTGTGTCTGGGTGAATCATTTGGATCTTTTGTGTTGTCTTTAAAGTTCATGTTGAGGAGATATTCATCATTAGGTGTGCTTGCTGAAGGAAAAGCACAACTCTTGATTTCTTCCATACTCTTATTATACTTTGATTACTTTAGCCCGCTCTAAAGCTTAAGCGATTTTTCTCTATGAACCCGAAACCAACTTCCAAAACGTACAGACGGCCCCAACTTAGATTGTTTAAGAAAACATTTTTTTGATAGCATTTATACTTTGGAAAATGAGCTCCCAATACATTTCAATAGGGGGAAAAAAAGGCCATAGACTTTAATGGTGAAAGTAAATAATTCTCTATGTTCAGGCTATTCTAACATCAAATTCGTTAAGATCTTTATCAACTATAAATATATAAAATGTACATAAAATGACTCACCAACAGTTACTCTTGAGGATAAACGCTCTTGGATTTTTTATTTCCGCTAGAGTGTTCTACTGCCCCCTGCTGCTGAATGTCAGATATGAGGTAACTTTAAATTAAAGGAAGAGAGGATAGAAATAGGAGGATTAGGGAGACATAAAGGACAGAGAAGAGGAAGAAAATAGTAACTGGAAGTGAAGAGTGCACTCTTGATGTTAGTACAACCACCACCAGTGAGTGATCACTGTCATACCCACTCCAAGGGTCTTTCCACCAGCCACCCCTGCCACATCCTCCCCCTCCCTCCTGTCTGTCAGAGCCCAACATTAGCCTCACATCCAGCTCCAACCGTCTGTTTGTTTAACTCTTTTCCTGGCAGCTGTGGCAATCTGAAGGGGTTAGGGGTCAGGCAGGCCAGCGTGAGGGACAGGAGGCCTGATCAACCTCTTCAGTCACAGCAGGAGGAAGTGTTGACCTCTCTAAGGTCATGTCAGTACCCTTCAAAGCACAGGAACAACTCTGCGATGATGCAATGACACCTCCGTCATTGTCATTTCCTCCACTCACAAAATAAATATGAATTGATGGAATCAAAGTAAAGAAATCAGAATGTTAGGTTTATTTACTTTTCTAAGTTAACACTTTAGGAAAGGCAGATAAGGTAAAAATGGCAAACACCTGAAATCAAATGGCAAAAACACTGTTGGATAAAGTAAATGCACTATTAGCACAAAACTTCAAAATAACAGGTACCTCAAACATATTGACAGGCATAAAGACAAATGAATTGGCAGGAACAATCATTGTATAGTTGTAACTGCTTCTTGAACATAATATACTAGTCTGCTGCTAGCATCATGTAAATGCTGTGCTGATCCCTAAGCAGAAGACACATTTGTCATCGACAGTGCATTGTCAAATTTCTTTTTTAAAATCTAGATTATTGCTCACTTGTAGCTGTAGTTACTTTACCCATGGCAACTAACTGCTACTGTATGGTGATGTGGTGTTCACATTGCTAGACTACAGTATACTTCAATACAGATTTTAATTAGAAATCTATTTTTCTGAGTTTCTCATAGTGTCTATGTACCATAGTACCATTATTTATGGAGAAATGCTACTGGGAACCAGTGAGAGTTCTGAGAGTACCTGAGGGTTGCTTCTTAGATCACAAAGATGGCAGTCTGACTACATGTGAAGATCTCACTCTGAGTACTACATATTTTCATACAGAGAAACATGGAAACACACATTGGCATCCAAAGACACCACGGCACACACACACACACTTTGCTCAAAATGTCATCAACATCTTTCCCATGGAATGTGAACAGTCCATTTAACACACATCTCCTTCTTCTGTTAAACTTCTTTCAGGACGCAGGGATTCCTTCAACCTCTGTGTCGACTCTAGAAGATCCCAGGCAGCAGGCGATAGGGAACTGCATCCGTGTAGCGCTTCCAGTCTTTGCCGTACTTGCTGCTGCAGCGATGCTCGTCTCTCACACAGCGGTGCACCAGCAGGATGGTCATGTAGACGATGTAGAAGTAGGGATGAATGTGACCAAAGCCGCAGGCTGCACAGTAGGCCAGCGAGCCCATCAGGTCGCCCGTGTAGTTGAGGTGGCGTGCCACGCCCCAGAAGCCGGAGGTCATGAGCTTGCTGTGGTGCAGGCCGCCGTCACCCGAGCGGTAGGCACACTCAATGAAGGTGGGCTTCTTGCCCCAGATGGAGCACTTCCCCTCGGTACGGCGGAACAGGTCCTTCTGGTGGTTGGTGGAGCGGAAGACGTAGTAACCCACTAGACCCAACAGGAGGACAGCAGCAGCATGGGCTGTGGAGAGCTGGACTGGGTTATACACCAGGTACAGGCCCTGTAGAAAGAGACATGATGCCAAACATACAGTATGATGTCATGACTGTTGAATAGAAAACAAGAAAGACTCCATAACATCTACATTTAACTCAGCCAGTATAATAGAAGCACATCGACTCAACTACAATTTCCATGACTCATTCATATTTTTGCAGTGGCTTCTGTGTTGGGTTTCTGACTAGTTTTTTTAATGATGATGTGACTTACCTGCAGCGTGTAGAGGAAGGGCAGCCACACACAGTCTCCCCAGCCCAGGTACCAGCCAAAGTGGTCATGGCAGATGTCAATCGTCTTCAGGTACCATGCCTCATTCCAGAAGAAGTCAAGAACATAGATTGCCTGGAGGGGTAGATATTACATTAGTAGCCATTCATTGGAGGTAAAGCTTGCCTAAACTGGTTCAGTCAAAGCTACCACTCTAAGGTCTAGTTTAGCTAGCTCACTCGCTAACATACCCTGCCATCTAGTGGTAAACGGAGAGGAGTGTCTCACCTGCAGCACATTAACCAGGATCATAGAGTTGGTCACATAGCCATAGAGCTCCTGCTGTTTGGCTGCATAGGAGAGGTTGATTAGAGTCCAGGCAACAATACCAGGTCTCCCATTGAAGAAGAGCTTGAAGTCGAACCATTTCCCGATGCGGGGATTGAACTCAATGCCCATCATGTAGTTATAGAAGACGTTGCCTGTGAATTTGCTGGAAAATGATAAAGGCAATTCAGATTAAATAGGCCCAAAGTGACAAGTTTGAATGAAATATAACAAATGATTGGGCGCATCTAGTCCTCACCAGTCCTCTGCATTGGTGGGGAAGAGGTAGGCCTTGACAAAGGCAAAGGTGGACACAGCATAGCCCAGTATGTTAGTGCACCACAGCAGTGGGATCCAGTTGTCAAAGATTATGGTGGGGGAAAACCAGTGGAAGTATTGAGCGTTGGCATACCATAGGGCATGGGTGATTAGCCACGACTGTAAACCATTGATCTCATACTTGTTTATGAGGCCTAGGAGAGAACAAACAACGTGGGGTGAAACCAATGACTGCATATATGAATGGACAAAGCCATCGATCACGTGACACTACTCATTCCTATGTGAAGACTCAATAGCGCATTGAAGCCAAATTAAGTTGTTTCAGATGGCGTCTCATGGAGACAACGTGCGCAGTTTGAGCTACTCCTGGAAGTGGCGTTGCAGGCTAGCTAGGTGCTGCCCCCTCTCATTGAGTAAATCAGGTTGAAGGTCGATCTGTAGGCTACCATTAGCAACTAAACTATCCTTATAACTTTGTCTGTGTGTGATTTTAAAAATGATCTGTTCAATGACATACATCTTGTGTATTAGAAGCAATTATTGGTACCATAAAGGTCTTAGATTTGGGGGGGATTTACACTAAGATTGCCCTATTTTCATTCACTATAACGGGGGATCATGTTTTCTGAAAACAATGCCTGCAGTACCGTGGTCAGGCTTGAACTTCCGTGGCTTCAATGAGAGGGGGCAGTAGTTCTCCTGGGTAGAACAGAGCCAAGTGTTTGCAGACGACTAAACTCAACACTATTGTGCACAAAAAATATCTGTAAATATTAATAGAAACCAATCCTTCATGCAAGAAATCTCCAAAAACTACAACTTTCTCTTCTCAGGTGCCTTACCTGCTGGGGTGCGAGCGCCATCCTGAACCCCACCAGCATAGCCAGGCAGGAACTTATGAGTGATATCAGGAACACACATGTAGAGCACCACCTGATGGAGAAACAGTGTCATTACACAGAACTCCCATCGTTGAAGTATTCTGATGCAATAAACCATAATAAAATGTAATTTACACACACGGCCCTACCTATGGCCTTACCTGGAAGGAGACCCAGACGGTGTAGATCTGAGCAGCGGCCCAGGTGAAGGAGGGGGCCTTATCCCAGATGGAGCCCAGGGTGGCCTCTCCACTGTAGAGCTCTACCAGGGGCTGGCTGACCGAGCACTGGTATTGGTCACACACCATGACGAAGAAGAACACCAGGAAGGGGGCTGTGCACAGCAGCAGGATCACAGCGCTCAGAGAGAACCAGTCCACCTCCCTAACAGAGTGGTAGGTATGGAGGAAATAACATACAGAGTTGTAATCGTGAAAATGCATAATCATTGGAGTGTTTATAATAATTCATAATTCCTGAAAATGTTTCCGTAAAAAAAAAAAAAACACTTGATAGCCTACTCTAATTTATTCAAGAATTGTTATTATTAGGCTGTAGATCTAATCTAACGTAAATTCTATGGTGCGAGGACTTTGCCTTGTGGTGTCCTGCCAACTTTGCTAGAGTTCACTCTAAAGATAAACTGGTCATGCTTATCTTACAGGCTAATTTGAAAAACACTGATTATATGACAAGAATGATATAGGCCAACATTTCAGTGACTCTCTGTCCATGTAGTGACTGTCCATCAGTGGAGGCTGCAGAGGGGAGGACAGCTCGTAATAATGGTTGGAACGGAGTGAATAGAATGGCATCAAACCCATTCTGTTGTTGATTTACTTCTGTGTTTTGGGTCGGTGTCCTTTTGCATCACCCAACGTCTGTTGAGCTTCAATTGGCGGACAAATAGCCTAACATTCTCCTGCAAAATGTATTGATAAACTTGGGAATTTTCCGTCGATGATTTTCCGTCGATGATAGCAAGCTGTCCAGGCCCTGAGGCAGCGAGGCAGCAAAGCAGCCCCAAACCATGATGCTCCCTCCACCATACTTTACAGTTGGGATGAGGTTGATGTTGGTGTGCTGTGCCTTTTTTCCTCCACACATAGTGTTGTGTGTTCCTTCCAAACAACTCAACTTTAGTTTCATCTGTCCACAGAATATTTTACCAGTTGCGTTATGGAACATCCAGATGCTCTTTTGCAAACTTCAGATGTGCAGCAATAGTTTTTTTGGACAGCAGTGGCTTCTTCTGTGGTGTCCTACCATGAACACCATTCTTGTTTAGTGTTTTATTTATCGTAGATTTGTCAGAGATGTTAGCATGTTCCAGAGATTTCTGTAAGTCTTTAGCTGACACTCTAGGATTTTTCTTAACCTCATTGAGTATTCTGCACCATGCTCTTGCAGTCATCTTTGCAGGACGGCCACTCCTAGGGACAGTAGCAACAGTGCTGAACTTTCTCCATTTATAGACATTTTGTCTTACCGTGGACTGATGAACATCAAGGCTTTTAAAGATACTTTTGTAACCCTTTTCAGCTTCATGCAAGTCAACAATTCTTAATATTGGGTCTTCTAAGATGTCTTTTGTTCGAGGCATGGTTCACATCAGGCAATACTTCTTGTGAATAGCAAACTCAAATTATGTGAGTGTTTTTTATAGGGTGGGGCAGCTCTAACCAACATCTCGTCTCAATGATTGTAATCCAGGTTAGCTGACTCCTGACTCCAATTAGCTTTTGGAGAAGTCATTAGCCTAGGGGTTCACATACTTTTTACAACCTACACTCTGAATGTTTAAATTATGTATTCAATATAGACAAGAAAAATACCAAGAATTTGTGTGTTATTTGTTTAAGCAGACTGTGTTAGTCTGTTGTTGTGACTTATATGAAGATCAGATCTAATTTTATGACCAATTTATGCAGAAATCCAGGTAATTCCAGAGGGTTCACATACTTTTTCTTGCCACTGTGTGTCACTTTTTAACTTATTTTAGTGACATAACCCAATGACAACTGGAATAGATATATAATGGAAAGTGTGTGTGGGCGATGGAAGCTTGTGAACCGATTCAAACTGGTTGTTTATTTCCTCAGTCAAATACTTGACTTCCTTTTCATACTACCTTTGTCTACTGAAGATTAAGCAGGTCCCCACACACAATCTTGCCCAATGCTTTGAGCTGCTGCCCTCCCCAAAGAAATATAACGTCCCACTGTTCAGCAAGAATAGGAGCAGGACAAGTTTCATTCCGACAGCAATCAGGCTGCTGAACAGTGGGACATAGGACAGACGTAGGACAGAAGTAGGTCCAATGGTCAGACAGTAGGCCACAGGGACTGTGAATATGTGTGCATTGACGATGACATTTCCAGTGTTCTCTGTATTAGGTATTTGTATGCTGATTTCACAAAATGAATTTCCATATAAAATGGAGATTAAAGATGGAATCCGCACTTGGGGAAACAGCGCCACTGTCCGCCCCACAGCCGTTTCTGTTTTTTTTTTTACGAAGCAGAGGTGGGGAGTGTAAAAGATATCGCAGTACATTTGCTGCTGCTCTTTGCAGTAACTGCATTGTTGTTGTAATATCGCAAACAGATGTGGCAGTTTGACCAATAAGAATTGCAGCTTTAAGTATATCGTATCATAATCAGTCCTGAACCAACAGACAGTGAACCTAGTTACATGTGAACCCAGTTACCTGAGTAGAGCATTAATGACTACAGGCCTACAATAGGTCAGCTTCATCTTACCATGCTCTTCCCCACTGCCCTGCAGGATCCTCTGTCATCTCAGACGCCCCCCCATTAGAGCTGAGCCTCTGGCGCCTCCGGGTGGCCTCCATGGCCACTGCAGAAGACATCTCTAGAGAAACAGAGAGAGAGAGTAGAGAGTCATGGTAGTGACCAAGACATAACAGACCGACTGTACCTTATAGCCAATAAGGTAATGTGGGATATCAAAGGACATCTGGTGGCCTTTGAGGACCTGACCTAACACATTATGTGATGGTGCTGTACATGATACATGGTTAAATAATATTAGTAAACCTTAAGGATCAAAAGTTGATTACACAAGGCCGTATGGGGTGTGTGTCCAAGAGTGATAATGAAAAGCCAGATGGCTACTATTTGATGCACACAGGATGTTGTATAATACAGATCAAAATGTCACAAATCCTTTGGTCCCAGTGTGGTAAGGCCTACAGTTTGTCTGTTTGACACATGCACAATTGTAAAGGTTTATGAATAGACTTGAGCACGATAATTCTACAATGAGAGGTTTTAGCACAACACAGTTGTGTATGTTAGCAAATATAATGCAAGTGTTCAAACATATCAAACACATTGGAAAAATGTGTACGTACACTTTAATAAGACCATAACTGCCTATGGTGTGTGATTACTAAATGGGCTCAAAGACACCATAGAACCAAACAAACTTTTTCACCCCCATTATTGAACTACTTCGAATGTTGCTCATCCCCTCCATTAATATAAACATGTATGCATGCATTACTACGTCACTTTGGTTAAAAGTGTCTGCTAAATGGCATATATTCCATTATTATACCATACATCGGAGGTAGGGCCTACATATGTACTGTAACAATCCACAGAAAACAGTCCATAAACGGGGTCTGGAGGGGTAAATCACCCCCACAGGGATAGTAATAGCAGGTCTCTGGGCATAGGTCATGTCATGTCAGCTGAAACGTTTTTGGACAAAATCCAACATACAGATACAACGATAATGCTGAGGGGAACACCTTTTGTACGTAGTTAACAACGACACTTTTGGCAGAGTGGCGGCTGTCACACATTCACATAGACCTCTCAAATCATTTTGTATACAAGACTGATTGAAGTAAGTATGTGCAGAAGATGGGTTTCATAAAAAGCATAGACTTCATTCTCCACCCTTTTAACGTTACTTAAAATTACTGATAGGCCTACAACACGCGTCAGCTGCTTTTACACCCGATTATTGAATAAAATACCCGCAAGTCCCTGAAATGGTAGTGTCAATAATTCTGTACGACATGTAGACAACGGGTCGAATGAATAAATAAATAGACGTTAGATAGAGGCTATCACAAAACAATTGATAACGAATTGCCTAACGCTGCCATAACGCACCTCCAGAAAAAGCCATAACTCATATGGACAATAGACCATGCATAATGTCGAGGATCATAGACGGAAAAATAACGTACGCATTATAAGCAGACATTGCATTTCAATAGGTCTGTCTAAAATATAATTTCGTAGGCTACTCACCAACTTCTAGGACCTATGGGAAAACTCTTGCACCAGATGTGTATGATATAACGAATAAAAGCTTCTTCATTAACAACAACTCCGCCCAAATAATAAATGCGTGCGACGTACAGCCAATAACGTCTGAGTAGGGTATGCGCCGCACTGCCATATCGACCTCTGATTGGGTAACACTGACCTGAAGCCACTAGCACCTGATGAGCTCATGAATAGTTGGGCCATTAAAAATAATACATCTACAGTCAATAAACCGACAGATTACCTGGCATTAAACCCAAATAAATCCTCAACATATTTTGAACCAATAAGTGGACAACATCACACAGTTTTGACGAGTAGCCACACTGTCTTCATGATGACAATATCTGCATACAGCTGTCATATGATGACAGAATAATACAGGATTATGTAGCTAAAATAAATACAAATATTTATAGATTAAGTAGTAGGCTACTTTTATATTGTCTTTTTTTCATGAAGTCGCAACTTTACACAACTTGTGAAGTTTGAGATCTACTTTTCACCTTGGTTTCCACAATAGTTTTATTTATGGAAGCGTCACAATTTTTAAATCTGAAATATGGACAATTTCTAAAACATATGAAGACGACCGGTAGATCTACTCCATACAGGCATCCTAATTTTGTATAGAAGAGGCGGAGCAGCTGGTTGTATAAATACGCTTCCTGTCTCTTTAATAAGACATGTGAGGAGGAGGGGCAGTATAAGCAAAGATTTGTATACCTAAACCAAGATAAACCACAGCCGTTTCAAATCTGTTTTGAGATAAAATGATGAGAAAATTAGCACAATGTCGGCCAAAATCCATCGCGTTCCATCTTCTTCCCACTGCGGCCCCTCGGCTTCCGCTCACTACCATATTTGGTACATTATTTGAGCGAGTGGAAACGCCACTCGGATGCTTCACATTTATGCATCCGGTGAAATATCCGTCGCGTTGTTCTAGCTGTGATAGTACTTCCCGAGCGAAGTGACACAACAATTGCAACTTTGATAGTTTTGCGTTGAGTGTTACAGTAACTCATTTGAGAATTTTGACTAAGGTTCCAACGTTTGAATATCAGCAAGGCTACTTTGTTGAACCATTATATGAAATGGGACGAAAGGTTATATTAGCTACGTGCTCCTTGAATCAATGGGCACTAGATTTTGACGGAAACTTAGAGAGAATACTGAGAAGTAAGTCCGAATAAAATATTCAGTATCACACTCTGCAAGCTTCTCCGAAGTAAAAATCGTCGAATTGAAGATGCATTGTCCATTTAATTTAAACTAGTGGGTTCATATACAGCGCTGTTTTAAAGGTAATATGATGTTGTAATGATTTATAGACATTCCACTTATAAGCCTGGAGTATACTATACTAGGCAACTTGCTCTGCGGGAATAGCATGCAAGTCTTGCAATCAGGTCTCTGGACATGTCATTCATTTTAATAATGATATCTTTCTCATGACTAGGTATCGAGATAGCCAAGTCTCAGGGGGCTAAATACAGACTGGGACCAGAACTGGAAATCTGGTATTTATTATCTACATCTCCTTCATCAAAGTTGTGATTGTTGAGTACATTACTGTATACAGTACGTAGCCTAGAGCAAACATTTAGCTTATTAGACAAATGTATGTCTTTGTTTGTGGTCTTTTTATTTGACTCCTATAAAGCGCTGTGCATTTGCATATAATAAGCATCCTACATGGCCATGCCTGCTCTGAATTTCCATGAACTTTCTCCCTCAACCTCCTCTCTTTCTGTCCCTGGTCATCAGTGGGTATGGCTGTGCAGACCACTTCTACGAGTCAGACACCCTGCTGCACTGCTTCCAGGTACTCAGGAAGCTGCTGGAGTCACCTGTCACCCAGGACATCATCTGCGATGTTGGCATGTCAGTCACACTTCTCACAAGCACTTCAGCTCGGTTGTCCCTCTCTTTGCCTCCTGGACTATCACACCCAACTAAACAGTGTATGTTGTAGTAAGATTTCCGTAACCTGTGGCTAATGTTCTCTATGTCCCTCTCAGGCCCATCATGCATCATAATGTTCGGTATAACTGCAGAGTAATTTTCCTCAACAGGTAAGTCTCGGAAATAAGCGATTCTGAATTGATGTAGGTTATGTGCATCGTCAATAGCAAGTAGGTGTAATTGTTCACAATTCTTACCCTCTTTTTAAAGGAAAATCTTGTTGATCCGACCCAAGATGCTGCTGGCAAACTATGGGAACAACCGGGAGTTCCGCTGGTTTTCACCATGGAATAAACTCAGGTTAGTGATCAACATTGAATCTGCACAAGAAAGCCTCCCTTCTGAACATAATGATAATACTTTGATAAACAGTGAAATTAGAAAGATTCTCCGGTACTTTTGTATACTTTTTAGCCAGTAGTTTGGAAAGTAAGGCTTACGAGGCAAAAGTAGTCTCAGAAAATTGCATACTATGTCACATATGTTCAGATATGTGCACCATGTCATTGCTCTCTCTCTCGCTCTGCTGTGTGGGCATCTTGGTAGCTGACACTCAAATGGCGAGGGGCTGAAGGGGAAAATGGAGCAGCACAGCTTCCAGAAAACAGTTGCTTTCAAACTAGGGATTTCGTGGCAAATTGAAGTAAGACAGTAATTCTGCTCATAGATTATGCATATATGAACTACACATGGACACATCCAGCCCAAAGCGGGAGGTTTAAAAAATACTTAGCAGTCGCAGAAGTTCCGGAACGTCTTTAAATGTTCAGGTCAAAGCAGATTTGGTACGTGGAAAAGGACACTAATCCATATTTTTCACATCACACAAAATAACATATATGCATTTTGCTGCACCTGTCAAAACACCTGCAAATCTCTGTACGTGACCATTAAACTTTGATTTGAACATGGCATTATTGTGTTTGTCTGCCACAGACATGTGGAGGAGTACTTCCTGCCCAGGATGATCCAGGACATGACAGGACAGGTAGGATCCATCTCTCTCTAATGGCGGGGTGTTGGTATGCACTAACAAGGATCAGTGATAAGAGGATTATTTGCACGTTTCTTCATTTAAAGGGAATCTGCACCATTAATATACAGTACCAGTCAAAAGTTGGACACACCTACTCATTCAAGGGTTTTCTTAATTTTTACTATTTTCTACATTGTAGAATAATAGTGAAGACATCAAAACTATGAAACAACACATGGAATCATGTAGTAACCAAAAAAGTGTTAAACAAATCAAAATATATTTCATATTTTTGATTCTTCAAAGTAGGCATCTTTTGCCTTGATGACAACTTTGCCCACTCTTGGCATTCTCTCAACCAGCTTCACCTGGAATGCTTTTACAACAGTCTTGAAGGAGTTCCCACATATGCTTGGCATTTGTTGGCTGCTATTCCTTCACTCTGAGGTCCAACTCATCCCAAACCATCTCAATTAGGTTGATATCAGGTGATTGTGGAAGCCAGGTCATCTGATGCAGCACTCCATCACTCTCCTTCTTGGTTAAATAGCCCTTACAGCCTGGAGGTGTGTTGGGTCATTGTCCTGTTGAAAAACAAATGATAGGCCTACTAAGCGCAAACCAGATGGGATGGCGTATCGCTGCAGAATGCTGTTGTAGCCATGCTGGTTAAGTGTGCCTTGAATTCAAAATAAATCACTGACAGTGTCACCAGCAAAGCACCATCACACCTCCTCCTCCTCCATGCTTCACGGTGGGAACCACACATGTGGGGATCATCCGTTCACCTACTCTGCTTCTCACAAAGACACGGCAGTTGGAACTAAAAATCTCACATCCATTGGTCTGTCCATTGTCCATATTTCTTGGCCCAAGAAAGTCTCTTCTTCTTATTGGTGTCCTTTTAGTAGGGGTTTCTTTGCAGCAATTCGACCATGAAGGCCTGATTCACGCAGTCTCCTCTGGACAGTTGATGTTGAGATGTGTAAGTTACTTGAACTCTGTGAAGCATTTATTTGGGCTGCAATTTCTGAAGTGCAGTTAATTCTAAGTGAATGTATCCTCTGCAGCAGAGGTAACTCTGGGTCTTCCTTTCCTGTGGTGGTGCTCATGAGAGCCAGGTTCATCATAGCGTTTGATGTTTTCTGCGACTGCACATGGAAACTTTCAAAATTCATAAAAATGTCTGCATTGACTGACCTTCATGTCTTAAAGTAATGATGGACTGTCGTTTCTCTTTGCTTATTTGAGCTGTTCTTGCCATAATATAGACTTGGTATACTACCCCTACCTTGTCACAACACAACTGATTGGCTCAAACGCATTATGACGGAAAGAAATTCCACAAATTAACTTAACAAGGCACACGGTTAATTGGAATGCATTCCAGGTGACTACCTCATGAAGCTGGTTATGAGAATGCCAAGAGTTTGCAAAGCTGTCATCAAGGCAAAGGGTGGCTATTTTGAAGAATCTCAAATATAAAATATATTTTTCATTTTTTTACATTTTTGTCATTTAGCAGACGCTCTTATGCAGAGCGACTTACAGGAGTGAATGCATACATTTCATTAAAAAAATTTCCCCGTACTGGTCCCCCGTGGGAATCGAACCCACAACCCTGGCGTTGCAAACACCATGCTCTACCAACTGTTTAACACTTTTAGTTACTACATGATTCCATATGTGTTATTTCATAGTTTTGAAGTCTTCACTATTATCCTACAATGTAGAAAATAGTAAAAATAAAAACCCTGGAATGAGTAGGTGCGTTCAAACTTTTGAATGGTAGTGTATATGTGCAGCCATCAATCGTATCATCCATTTAATGTGATCGTTAATTAATTTCCTTTCCATTGTTCTGTCTCCTGAAGGACACTGTCCCCTTTGGTGACTGCGTCCTCTCAACCAAAGACACCTGCATTGGGAGTGAGATCTGTGCAGAGCTGTGGAACCCTAGGAGGTACATTCAATGAAGAGTCTCAAATGAAGGCCTTTTCTTTTCAAACCTTTACTCAATTTCTGTAATGAGTTGTGTAGTACTGTGTGTCCTTAGTTATTTGTGTAATGGATCGAAGGAGTGCTCAAATGTTTTTGAGAGATTAAGTGAGATTAAATATATACTGTGTGTGTGTGTGTTTTTCTAGTAAGCTACGGTATGTAATGATGTATGTGGGAATGTCATGTGCTTGGCAGCCCCCATGTGGACATGGGTCTTGACGGTGTGGAGATCTTCACCAACTCCTCAGCCAGCTACCACGAGCTACGCAAGGCAGACCACAGAGTCAACCTGGTTAAATCAGCCACCACAAAGGTGATCATACACACACGAACGGACGGACGGACACATGCATGAACACACACATGTTATACAGCCTATCAAACTCAACTCTGGACCTGGAAGCCAGTTCCACTGCATGTTTTCATTGTTCCCCTCTAATCAGGGACTGATTTAGACCTGGAACAGCAGGCGTGTACAATTAATTATAAGATAGAACAGAAAACCAGCAGCCTCCGGACTACGTAGGGTAAGAGTTGAGTACCTCTGTTATGCAGTATGTTTAGTGAGAATAGAGGTACTGCATGTTGCCTGCCCAGTAACCACTTGGAGGCACTGTTTTGTCATTATAATACTGCTCCATTTCATACAGTGTTTTGCCTACATGTATACAGTCGTGGCCAAAAGTTTTGAGAATGACACAAATATTAATTTCCACAAAGTCTGCTGCTTCAGTGTCTTTAGATATTTTTGTCAGATGTTACTATGGAATACTGAAGTATAATTACAAGCATTTCATAAGTGTCAAAGGCTTTTATTGACAATTACATGAAGTTGATGCAAAGAGTCAATATTTGCAGTGTTGATCCTTCTTTTTCAAGACCTCTGCAATCTACCCTGGCATGCTGTCAATTAACTTCTGGGCCACATCCTGACCGATGTCAGCCCATTCTTGCATAATCAATGCTTGGAGTTTGTCAGAATTTGTGAGTTTTTGTTTGTCCACCCGCCTCCTGAGGATTGACCACATGTTCTCAATGGGATTAAGGTCTGGGAAGTTTCCTGGCCATGGGACCAAAATATCGATGTGTTGTTCCCCGAGACACTTAGTTATCACTTTTGCCTTATGGCAAGGTGCTCCATCATGCTGGAAAAGGCATTGTCAGTCACCAAACTGTTCCTGGATGGTTGGGAGAAGGATCTCTCGGAGGATGTGTTGTACCATTCTTTATTCATGGCTGTGTTCTTAGGCAAAATTGTGAGTGAGCCCACTCCCTTGGCTGAGAAGCAACCCAACATGAATGGTCTCAGGATGCATTACTGTTGGCGTGACACAGGACTGATGGTAGCGCTCACCTTGTCTTCTCCGGACAAGCTTTTTTCCGGATGTCCCAAACAATCGGAAAGGGGATTCATCAGAGAAAATGACTTTACCCCAGTCCTCAGCAGTCCAATCCCTGTACCTTTTGCAGAATATCAGTCTATCCCTGATGTTTTTCCTGGAGAGAAGTGGCTTCTTTGCTTCCCTTCTTGACACCAGGCCATCCTCCAAAAGTCTCCACCTCACTGTGTGTGTAGATGCACTCACACCTGAAGGCTGCCATTCCTGAGCAAGCTCTGTACTGGTGGTGCCCCGATCCCGCAGCTGAATCAACTTTAGGAGACGGTCCTGGCGCTTGCTGGACTTTCTTGGGCGCCCTGAAGCCTTCACAACAATTGAACTGCTCTCCTTGAAGTTCTTGATGATCTGATAAATGGTTGATTTAGGTGCAATCTTACTGGCAGCAATATCCTTGCCTGTGAAGCCCTTTTTGTGCAAAGCAATGATGACGGCACATGTTTCCTTGCAGGTAACCGTGGCTGACAGAGGAAGAACAATGATTCCAAGCACCACCCTCCTTTTGAAGCTTTCAGTCTGTTATTCGAACTCAATTAGCATGACAGAGTGATCTCCAGCCTTGTCCTCGTCAACACTCACACCTGTGTTAATGAGAGAATCACTGACATGTCAGCTGGTCCTTTTGTGGCAGGGCTGAAATGCAGTGGAAATGTTTTTTGGAGATTCAGTTCATTTGCATGGCAAAGAGGGACTTTGCAATTAATTGCAATTCATCTGATCACTCTTCATAACATTCTGGAGTATATGCAAATTGCCATCATACAAACTGAGGCAGCAGACTTTGTGAAAATTAATATTTGTTTCATTCTCAACTTTTGGCCACGACTGTATTTTGATTAGTATGAGATTGGTTAATACTTATTATCACATTGATCCTAGACATGTGTAATAACACTGTAATTACTACATAACAATATTGTTGTTACATGTTATTGCATAGTAATGAAGTTGAGCGGTTTCTGATATTACAAGTGGACTAAGGACAATTGTGTTGTTTTGCACAGAGTGGGGGGATCTACATGCTTGCCAATCAGAAGGGTTGTGATGGAGACAGACTCTACTATGATGGTTGTGCCACGGTGGCCATCAACGGGGACATAGTGGCCCAGGGAAGACAGTTCTCCCTGGATGACGTGGTAAGGACAGGTTAAACATAACAGAATGTAAATGTGAGAAGAATATCTTACAGCCTATTATTTCACCCTCACTTCACACACCAGGGTGAGCTGTGTTTGATTATATGGGTTGGCCAAGTCAGCATGTTGTATAATGTTATCGTTAATTCTAGCCATTCCCAAAGTGAACTCGTGTGTGTGTGTGTGTGTGTGTGTGTGTTGCAGGAGGTTGTGACTGCCACTCTGGATTTGGAGGATGTCCGCAGCTACAGAGGAGAGCATTGCCACCCACACGTGGTGAGCTGACATCTCTCTTCAAAACAGGGCACTTTTTACTTCTCAGAAATGGTAGGTGTGATTCAGAAACACATTACTCCCCTAGTGAAACTAGCCACAAAAGGGGAACCAGAGGTGATCCTGTTTAACATTCAACTCCCCAACCCAAGGCTCTGTCCGGTGTCGTCTTTCCTCCCTATACTGGGTACACAGAGAGTCCCTTTCAGTTATTGACTCAGACTCAAAATAGCATGCCGGTTACATTTGAAATGTCACATGGTTTGCTGATATATCCTCTGCTCCACTGTGTCCAGGAGTATGAGCACAAACCATGCCATCGAGTCAAAGTGGACTTCTCCCTGTCTGATTGTGACGATGTCTACCTCCCCACTCACCAGCCCATTGAGTGGCAGTTCCACACCCCTGAGGAGGAGATTAGGTATGGTACCCCCTGACAAAGACTGTGATCACAAGAGTGTTGTGTGCTAAAATGCTTCCCATAATAAATAGTAGCTATTTCTGACTGTGTCTCCCTGTATTTCGTTTTTTCACCATGGAATCATTGGAAACAGACAGCGATAGCAGCCTACTATATCACCACACAGTTGATTCAGGAGCTTGGCGTGTGACATTATTTTACCCTGACTGCTCCCTTTGTGTCTGAAACTGAGCTGCCTGTCTTTGGTGGAGCCAATCCCTGTCTGAGAGAAGTTAAAACTAGAGAAACCCGTTTTTTTAAAGCTACTTTCCAGATCATGTGACTGCCCACTTCATTACAGTTTACACATATATACCTTTACATTCATGTGACAAACAGCACAGGGCCTTCATTTTAACCTGCAATTTCACCCATGTCAAATACATGTACATGCGTGTCTCTGTGTTCTTGTCTTTGGTGTCTTCAGCCTGGGTCCAGCATGTTGGCTTTGGGACTACCTGAGGAGAAGTGGTCAGGTGAGTAGAGCTATATTTGGTTTAAATGATGTGTGAATGTGCTTATGCTTACCTGCTTATTACTGAATATTTGCACTAAATATACAAAGAATATACAAATTGCACTGAATATTTCTATTGTCTGTCTATCTCTATCCATAAACACTCCTGTTATTCCCTCCTCCAGGCTGGTTTCCTCCTGCCCCTCAGTGGTGGTGTGGACAGTTCCTCTACAGCCTGCATTGTCTACTCCATGTGTGTGCTGGTCTGCCAGGCAGTCAGAGATGGCAGTGAGTACTGGACTGGATACTGTACAGGCCCATAGTGTTTTGTTGTGTCCCACAAGTGAAACAAAAGCACATGGCTCTCCATTCTAAAGTTTGACACTACAGCTTCTGACAGCTACAGCTTCAGGTTCTTCCCTCCCTCTCCCCGTATCAGACTCCCAGGTGCTGGAGGATGTTCAACGGGTAGTGAATGATGTGTCCTACACCCCCCGGGACCCACGGGAGCTGTGCGGACGCATCTTTACCACCTGCTACATGGCCAGTGAGAACTCCTCAGAAGGAACCCGTAACAGGGCCAAAGAGCTGGCGTCTCAGGTTGGCAGGTGAGCGTCACTGACCCCATCATAGTTGGGCAGGTTACAGAATAACAAATTAGAACACAATGAGACTCGCATCTGTTATAAATCTCACCTTATGCTTTTCTTCAAAATATATTTTTCTTCTTTGTATTTATCTTGTTTATTCAGCTCACACATGAACCTCAACATCGACATGGCAGTGAAAGGCATGCTGGGAATCTTCTCCATGGTTACGGGAAAGTGTCCCCAGTTCCGTGCTAACGGTGGAAGCACAAGAGAAAACCTTGCCCTACAGAATGTGCAGGTGGGTTAAATGTCAAGGAGTACTCCAGTACATTGTTCAGGTGTTACTTGAAACACTTCAACAAAGCAGAAACGCGTTATTGCAAAATTAACCCCAAAAATGGTTTCTGAGATGAGCAGAGCTTTTCCCCCCGCTTGCATTTCTCTTTAATCGCGCCATTTACTTGCATTTTCACACATGCTCACCACAATCCTCACACTATCATTCTCCAGTTAAACGGTCTGACCTGAGTAAGCAATTGTGTGGTGTGTGAATTGTATGAAACCCTTATCCACTATCCTGTCCCTTCTAGGCCCGAATCAGGATGATTCTGGCCTATCTCTTTGCTCAGCTCAGTCAGTGGGCTGAGGGGAAACCTGGTGGCCTCCTAGTCCTTGGCTCAGCCAATGTGGATGAGAGGTTAGTGAGTACTAGAGAATGTCAATGTTTTTTTTTAACTATGTGCTGTGTGCATCAGTCCAACAGGAAAGTACAAAAAGTGTATGATCCCTCTCTGTATTTCACCTTCACCTCAATACCCCTCTATTCTGCAGCCTCACTGGTTACTTCACTAAGTATGACTGCTCCAGTGCTGACATCAATCCCATTGGGGGCATCAGTAAGACAGACCTAAGAAGCTTCCTGCAGTACTGTGTCGAACAGTTCCAGCTCACCGCCCTCAAAAGGTGAAGCACGCTGCTCTGCAATCCCGTCTTCTTCACTGGGACAATACAAAACAGTCAGTATAATGTCAGGAGACTCACCATGTTGCCAACTGTCTTCATGTCCTCTGTAGTATCATGGCTGCACCTCCCACTGCAGAGCTGGAGCCCCTGACGGACGGCCAGGTGTCGCAGACTGATGAGGTAACGAGTCAGCATGTCACCTCAAGTGGAGCCAGATGTGGCCTTGGGCCCTCTGATTATGTTGATCGTTGTGGGTGTGGGCCAACCACATATGAAGTGACAACTTATTTTTCTTTCTATTTATTTATTTTCCCTCACATACTGTTCACACACTGCTATGATTGACCGTTCTTTATACGTATTAAGAAAAGTTGACATTTCAGACTTCCAGGTGAAAGTCATACCATAAACCCTCAGCTCTATTCAGCTTGACTACTGTTGTTATTGTCCCGCCATGTTTTTCTTCTGTGACTGTGTGACTCAACTTCCCCTGTCTATATATACCACCTCACAAGCTTGGAAAATTAATGTCTCTTCAGGGATGTCATCTGCGCACATGGTTTGTTCAGTTATGGTGTAATCTGACCTCTTCCTTATCCCTTGCTGTCGTCCTCTCTCTTGCTCTCTCTGTGTCCCCCTCTCATTAGTCTGATATGGGGATGACATACTCGGAGCTGTCTGTGATTGGCCGGCTCAGGAAGATCTCCAAGTGCGGCCCGTACAGCATGTTCTGCAAACTCATCCACACGTGGAGGGAGGCCCTCTCCCCTCTACAGGTCACTCTACACCCCTGTATCGCACACCATTTACTATTTTCATATAGTGGCATATGTGGCAGATGTCTGCCATGTAAAATGAGGAAAAATCTTAATGATCGTGTTCTGTTTCACACACAGTCATGTTTACACTGAGTGGACAAAACATTAAGAACACCTTCCTAATATTGAGTGCCGAAAGCGTTCCACGGGGATGTTGGCCCATGTTGACTCCAATTCTGGTGGACAATGGTGGACAATTCTTGATACACATGGGAAACTGTTGAGTGTGAAACACCCAGCAGTGTTACAGTTCTTGACACAAACCGGTGCACCTGGCACCTACTACCATACCCCGTTCAAAGGCACTGAAATATTTTGTTTTGCCCATTCACCCTCTGAATGGCACACACACGATCCATGTCTCTCAATTGTTTTAAGGATTAAAGGTCCTTCTTTAATCTGTGTCTTACCCTTCATCTACACGGATTGAAGTGGATTTAACAAGCGACATCAATAAGGGATCATAGCTTTCACTTGGATTCCCTTGGTTAGTCGGTCATGGAAAGAGGTGTTCATAATGTTTTGTACACTCAGTGTATGCTATGTATTTGTATGATTTGAGAATAACACTTCTTCTGACCATTTGACATTTCAGGTGGCTGCCAAAGTGAAACACTTTTTCCAGATGTATTCTGTGAACAGACACAAAATGACAACTGTGACACCATCCTACCACGCTGAGAGCTATGGCCCCGATGACAACCGCTTTGACCTCAGGCCATTCCTCTACAACACTCGCTGGTCCTGGCAGTTCAGAGCCATTGATAATCAGGTGGGGATCTGACAGTCAACATGACATTTTTTTATTTTACCTTTATTTAACTGGGCAAGTCAGTTAAGAACAAATTCTTATTTACAATGATGGCCTACCCCCGGCCAAACCCTCCCCTAACCCGGACGACACTGGGCCAATTGTGCGCAACCCTATGGGACTCCCGGTCACGGCCGGTTGTGATACTGCCCGGGATAGAACCTAGGTCTGTAGTGACGCCTCTAGCACTGCGATGCGGTGCCTTAGACCGCTGTGCCACTCAGGATATTTATTTTTTTACTGTGGATCTCTCACATTTGGTTGTTCCGTCCTCAATGGCTTTATCGGATTTTATTAATCTCACAAGAATTGTGAATGTCCACTGAACATGGTAAGTTACACTGCCAGTCACCAAGGGAGTACCCCAAGGCTCGATCCTAGGCCCCACGATCTTCTTAATTTACATCAACAACATAGCTCAGGCAGTAGGAAGCTCTATCATCCATTTTATATGCAGATGATAGTCTTATACTCAGCTGGCCCCTTCCTGGATTTTGTGTTAAATGCTCTACAACAAAGCTTTCTTAGTGTCCAACAAGCTTTCTCTACCCTTAACCCTGTTCTGAACACCTCCAAAACAAAGGTCATGTGGTTTGGTAAGAAGAATGCCCCTCCTCCCACAGGTGTTATTACTACCTCTGATGGTTTAGAGCTTGAGGTAGTCACCTCATACAAGTACTTGGGAGTATGGCTAGATGGTACACTGTCCTTCTCTCAGCACATATCAAAGCTGCAGGCTAAAGTTAAATCTTGACTTGGTTTCCTCTATCGTAATCGCTCCTCTTTCACCCCAGCTGCCAAACTAACCCTGATTCAGATGACCATCCTACCCATGCTAGATTACGGAGACATAATTTATAGATCGGCAGGTAAGGGGGCTCTCGAGTGTCTAGGTGTTCTTTACCATTCGGCCATCAGATTTTCCACCAATGCTCCTTGTAGGACACATCACTGCACTCTATACTCCTCTGTGAACTGGTCATCTCTGTATACCCGTTGCAAGACCCACTGGTTGATGCTTATTTATAAAACCGTCTTAGGCCTCACTCCCCCCTATCAGTGATATCTACTGCAGCCCTCATCCTCCACATACAACACCTGTTCTGCCAGTCACATTCTGTTAAAGGTCCCAAAAGCACACACATCCCTGAATCGCTCCTCTTTTCAGTTCACTGCAGCTAGTGACTGGAACGAGCTCCAACAAACACTAAAATTTGACAGTTTTATCTCAATCTCTTCATTCAAAGACTCAATCATGGACACTCTTACTGACAGTTGTGGCTGCTTTGCAAGATGTATTGTTGTCTCTACCTTCTTGCCCATTGTGCTGTTGTCTGTGCCCAATAATGTTTGTACCATGTTTTGTGTTGCTACCATGTTGTGTTGCAACCATGCTGTGTTGTCATGTTGTGTTGCAACCATGCTGTGTTGTCATGTGTTGCTGCCTTGCTATGTTGTTGTCTTAGGTCTCTCTTTATGTAGTGTTGTCTTGCTGTGATGTGTGTTTTGTCCTATATTTATATACAGGGGCAAGAAAAAGTATGTGAACCCTTTGGAATTACCTGTTTTTCTGCAAAAAGTGTTCGTCACATGTGATCTGATCTTCATCTAAGTCACAACAATAGACAAACATAGTGTGCTTAAACTAATAACACACAAATTATTGTGTTTTTCTTGTCTATATTCAATACATAATTGAAACATTCACAGTTTAAGTTGGGAAAAGTATGTGAACCCCTAGGCTAATGACTTCTCCAAAAGCTAATTGGAGTCAGGAGTCAGCTAACCTGGAGTCCATTCAATGAGATAAGATTGGAGATGTTGGTTAAAGTCCCTTGCCCTCTAAACAACACTCACAACATTTGAGTTTGCTATTCACAAGAAGCATTGCTTCTTTTTTTCTTTCATTGGTTTCAGAGCTGGTCATGGGTGCACCTCAGCCACGCTCAAGGTCCTAAACGATATCTTAACCGCCATCGATAAGAAACAGTACTGTGCAGCCGTATTCATTGACCTGGCCAAGGCTTTCGACTCTGTCAATCACCACATCCTCATCGGCAGACTCAATAGCCTTGGTTTCTCAAATGATTGCTTCGCCTGGTTCACCAACTACTTCTCAGACAGAGTTCAGTGTCTCAAATCGGAGGGCCTGTTGTCCGGGCCTCTGACAGTCTCTATGGGGGTGTCACAGGGTTCAATTCTAGGGCCGACTCTTTTCTCTGTATATATCAATGATGTCGCTCTTGCTGCTGGTGAGTCTCTAATCCACCTCTACGCAGACGACACCATTCTGTATACTTCTGGCCCTTCTTTGGACACTGTGTTAACAACCCTCCAGACGAGCTTCAATGCCATACAACTCTCCTTCCGTGGCCTCCAACTGCTCTTAAATACAAGTAAAACTAAATGCATGCTCTCTTCAACCGATCGCTGCCTGCACCTGCTCGCCCGTCCAGCATCACTACTCTGGATGGTTCTGACTTACATTTACATTTACATTTAAGTCATTTAGCAGACGCTCTTATCCAGAGCGACTTACAAATTGGTGCATTCACCTATAATATCCAGTAGAACAAACACTTTACAATAGTGCATCTAAATCCTTTAAAGGGGGGGGGGGGTTAGAAGGATTACTTTATCCTATCCCAGGTATTCCTTAAAGAGGTGGGGTTTCAGGTGTCTCCGGAAGGTGGTGATTGACTCCGCTGTCCTGGCATCGTGAGGGAGATTGTTCCACCATTGGGGTGCCAGAGCGGCGAACAGTTTTGACTGGGCTGAGCGGGAACTGTGCTTCCTCAGAGGTAGGGAGGCGAGCAGGCCAGAGGTGGATGAACGCAGTGCCCTTGTTTGGGTGTAGGGCCTGATCAGAGCCTGAAGGTACGGAGGTGCCGTTCCCCTCACAGCTCCGTAGGCAAGCACCATGGTCTTGTAGCGGATGCGAGCTTCAACTGGAAGCCAGTGGAGAGAGCGGAGGAGCGGGGTGACGTGAGAGAACTTGGGAAGGTTGAACACCAGACGGGCTGCGGCGTTCTGGATGAGTTGTAGGGGTTTGATGGCACAGGCAGGGAGCCCAGCCAACAGCGAGTTGCAGTAATCCAGACGGGAGATGACAAGTGCCTGGATTAGGACCTGCGCCGCTTCCTGTGTGAGGCAGGGTCGTACTCTGCGAATGTTGTAGAGCATGAACCTACAGGATCGGGTCACCGCCTTGATGTTAGTGGAGAACGACAGGGTGTTGTCCAGGATCACGCCAAGGTTCTTAGCACTCTGGGAGGAGGACACAAGGGAGTTGTCAACCGTGATGGCGAGATCATGGAACGGGAACTTAGAATATGTGGGCAACTACAAATACCTAGGTGTCTGGTTAGACTGTAAACTCTCCTTCCAGACTCACATAAAACATCTCCAATCCAAAGTTAAATCTAGAATTGGCTTCCTATTTCGCAACAAAGCATCCTTCACTCATGCTGCCAAACATACCCTCGTAAAACTGACCATCTTACCAATCCTCGACTTTGGCAATGTCATTTACAAAATAACCTCCAACACCCTACTCAATAAATTGGATGCAGTCTATCACGGTGCCATCCGTTTTGTCACCAAAGCCCCATATACTACCCACCACTGCGACCTATACGCTCTCGTTGGCTGGCCCTCGCTTCATACTCGTCGCCAAACCCACTGGCTCCAGGTCATCTATAAGACCCTGCTAGGTAAAGTCCCCCCTTATCTCAGCTCGCTGGTCACCATAGCTGCACCCACCCGTAGCACACGTTCCAGCAGGTATATCTCACTTGTCATCCCCAAAGCCAATTCCTCCTTTGGCCGCCTCTCCTTCCAGTTCTCTGTTGCCAATGACTGGAACGAACTACAAAAATCTCTGAAACTGGAAACACTTATCTCCCTCACTAGCTTTAAGCACCAATTGTCAGAGCAGCTCACAGGTCACTGCACCTGTACATAGCCCATCCTATAAATAGTCCAAACAACTATCTCTTCCCCTACTGTATTTATTTATTTATTTTGCTCCTTTGCACCCCAGTATTTCTACTTTGCACACTCATCTACTGTCAAATCTACCATTCCAGTGTTTTAATTGCTATATTGTATTTACTTCGCCACCATGGCCTATTTATTGCCTTTATCTCCCTTATCTCACCTCATTTGCTCGCATTGCATATAGACTTATTTTTTTACTGTATTATTGACTGTATGTTTGTTTTACTCCATGTGTAACTCTCTGTTGTTATATGTGTCGAACTGCTTTGCTTTATCTTGGCCAGGTCGCAGTTGTAAATGAGAACTTGTTTTCAACTTGCCTACCTGGTTAAATAAAGGTAAAATAAAAAAAATTGCCTGGTGTGAACCATGCCTCGAACAAAAGATATCTCAGAAGACCTAAGATTAAGAATTGTTGACTTGCATTAAGCTGGAAAGGGTTACAAAAGTATCTCTAAAAGCCTTGATGTTCATCAAATCAAATGTATTTATATAGCCCTTCGTATATCAGCTGAAATCTCAAAGTGCTGTACAGAAACCCAGCCTAAAACCCCAAACAGCAAGCAATGCATGTGAAAGAGGCACGGTGGCTAGGAAAAACTCCCTAGGAAAAACTCCCTAGAAAGGCCAAAAACCTAGGAAGAAACCTAGAGAGGAACCAGGCTATGAGGGGTGGCCAGTCCTCTTCTGGCTGTGCCGGGTGGATATTATAACAGAACATGGTCAAGATGTTAAAATGTTCATAAATGACCAGCATGGTCAAATAATAATAATCATTGTAGTTGTCGAGGGTGCAACAAGCACGTCCGGTGAACAGGTCAGGGTTCCGTAGCCGCAGGCAGAACAGTTGAAACTGGAGCAGCAGCATGGCCAGGTGGACTGGGGACAGCAAGGAGTCATCATGCCAGGTAGTCCCGAGGCATGGTCCTAGGGCTCAGGTCCTCCGAGAGAAAGAAAGAAAGAAAGAGAATTAGAGAGAGCATATTTAAATTCACACAGGACACCGGATAAGACAAGAGAATACTCCAGATGAAACAGACTGACCCTAGCCCCCCGGCACATAAACTACTGCAGCATAAATACTGGAGGCTGAGACAGGAGGGATCAGAAGACACTGTGGCCCCATCCGATGATACCCCCGGACAGGGCCAAACAGGCAGGATATAACCCCACCCACTTTGCCAAAGCACAGCCCCCACACCACTAGAGGGATGTCTACAACCACCAACTTACCGTCCGAAGACAAGGCCGAGTATAGCCCACAAAAATCTCCGCCATGGCACAACCCAAGGGGGGGGGGGGCGCCAACCCAGACAGGAAGACCACGTCAGTGACTCAACCCACTCAAGTGACGCACCCCTCCCATGGATGGCATGGAAGAACACCAGTAAGTCAGTGACTCAGCCCCTGTAATAGGGTTAGAGGCAGAGAATCCCAGTGGAAAGAGGGGAACCGGCAAGGCAGAGACAGCAAGGGCGGTTCGTTGCTCCAGCCTTTCCGTTCACCTTCACACTCCTGGGCCAGACTACACTTAATCATAGGACCTACTGAAGAGATAAGTCTTCAGTAAAGACTTAAAGGTTGAGACTGAGTCTGCGTCTCTCACATGGGTAGGCAGACCATTCCATAAAAATGGAGCTCTATAGGAGAAAGCCCTACCTCCAGCCGTTTGCTTAGAAATTCTAGGGACAATTAGGAGGCCTGCGTCTTGTGACCGTAGCGTACGTGTAGGTATGTACGGCAGGACCAAATCGGAAAGATAGGTAGGAGCAAGCCCATGTAATGCTTTGTAGGTTAGCAGTAAAACCTTGAAATCAAGGTTCCTGTTAAGCCCTTGCCTTAACAGGAAGCCAGTGTAGGGAGGCTAGCACTGGAGTAATATCAGTCCACGGTAAGACAAATTGTCCTTAAATGGAGAAAGTTCAGCACTGTTGCTACTCTCCCTAGGAGTGGCCGTCCTGCAAAGATGACTGCAAGGGCACAGCGCGGAATGCTCAATGAGGTTAAGAAGAATCCTAGTGTCAGCTGAAGACTTACAGAAATCTCTGGAACATGCTAACATCTCTGACGAGTCTACGATACATAAAACACTAAACAAGAATGATGTTCATGGGAGGACACCACGGAAGAAGCCACTGCTGTCCAAAAAAAAAACATTGCTGCATGTCTGAAGTTTGCAAAAGTGCACCTGGATGTTCCCCAGCGCTACTGGCAAAATATTATGTGGACAGATGAAACTACAGTTGAGTTGTTTGGAAGGAACACACAACACTATGTGTGGAGAAAAAAAAGGCACAGCACAGCACACCAACATCAACCTCATCCCAACTGTAAAGTATGGTGGAGGGAGCATCATGGTTTGGGGCTGCCTCAGGGCCTGGACAGCTTGCTATCATCTACGGAAAAATGAATTCCCAAGTTTATCAAGACATTTTTCAGGAGAATGTTAGGCTATTTGTCCGCCAATTGAACCTCAACAGAAGTCGGGTGATGCAACAGGACACAAAACACAGAAGTAAATCAACAGAATGGCTTCAACAGAAGAAAATACGCCTTCTGGAGTTCTGACCTCAACCCGATTTGAGATGCTGTGGCATGACCTCGAGAGCAGTTCACACCAGACATCCCAAGAATATTGCTGAACTGAAACAGTTTTGTAAAGAGGAATGGTCCAAAATTCCTCCTGACCGTTGTGCAGGTCTGATCCGCAACTTCAGAAAACGTTTGGTTGAGGTTATTGCTGCCAAAGGAGGGTCAACCAGTTATTAAATCCAAGGGTTCACATACTTTTTCTACCCTGCACTGTAAATATTTACATGGTGTGTTCAATGAAGGCATGAAAACGTATACTTGTTTGTGTGTTATTAGTTTAAGCTGTGTTTGTCTTGTTGTGACCTAGGTGAAGATCAGATCAAATTGTATGACTTATTTATGCAGAAATCCAGGTATTTCCAAAGGGTTCACATACTTTTTCTTGCCACTGTATATACACTACTGTTCAAAAGTTTGGGGTCACTTAGAAATGTCCTTGTTTGTGAAAGAAAAGCAAAAAAAAAAGTTGTCCGTTAAAATAACATCAAATTGATCAGAAATACAGTGTAGACATTGTTAATGTTGTAAATGACTATTGTAGCTGGAAACGGCAGATTTTTTATGGAATACCTACATAGGCGTACAGAGGCCCATTATCAGCAACCATCACTCCTGTGTTCCAATGGCACGCTGTATTAGCTAATCCAAGTTTAACATTTTAAAAGGCTAATTGATCATTAGAAAACCATTTTGCAATTATGTTAGCACAGCTGAAAACTGACGTTCTGATTAAAGAAGCAATACAACTGGCCTTTTTTAGACTAGTCGAGTATCTGGAGCATCAGCATTTGTGGGTTCGATTACAGGCTCAAAATGGCCAGAAACAAAGACCTTTCTTCTGAAACTCATCAGTCTATTCTTGTTCTGAGAAATGAAGGCTATTCCATGCGAGAAATTACCAAGAAACTGAAGATCTCGTACAACGCTGTGTACTACTCCCTTCACAGAACAGCGCAAACTGGCTCTAACCAGAATAGAAAGAGGAGTGGGAGGCGCCGGTGCACAACTGAGCAAGAGGACAAGTACATTAGTGTCTAGTTTGAGAAACAGACGCCTCACAAGTCCTCAACTGGCAGCTTCATTAAATAGTACCCGCAAAACACCAGTCTCAACAGTGAAGCGGCGGCTCCGGGATGCTGGCCTTCTAAGGCAGAGTTCTGTCCAGTGTCTGTTCTTTTGCCCATCTTAATCTTTTATTTGTATTGTCCAGTCTGATATATGGCTTTTTCTTTGCAACTCTGCCTAAAAGGCCAGCATCCCAGAGTCGCCTCTTCACTGTTGACGTTGAGACTGGTGTTTTGCGGGTACAGACTGTGGTTGCTGATAATGGGCCTCTGTACGCCTATGTAGATATTCCATAAAAAATCAGCCCTTTCCAGCTACAATAGTAATTTCCAACATTAACAATGTCTATACTGTATTTCTGATCAATTTTGTTATTTTAATGGACAAAAAATCAAGGACATTTCTAAGTGACCCCAAACTTTTGAATGGTAGAATGTATGTATGTATGTAATGTATGTAATGTATGTATGTATGTATGTATGTATGTATGTATGTATTTTTTTCATCCCCGCAGGAGGCCTTTTGGTAGGCCGCCATTGTAAATAAGAATTTGTTCTTAACTGACTTGCCTAGTTAAAGGTTCAATAAAATAAATAAATATTATTTCATACACAGGTGTCCAAGATGGAGGTTGGGAATGGCGACCACGACTAAGGCTCCTCCCAATGCCAGAGCAACATCCCAAAGAACTCATCTAAATTGTGACAATAAACACTATGGTGCAACTCCAAACAATCTTACTGTACACACAATGCCTTCTTACTGTACAGTATTCCAATTTCTGAAAATAGACCTAGGCTATTGATTAATATTGTAGACTCTAACAATGAAGGGTATTCAAAATGAGTCTTTCGTGTCAGTGGTTCAGCATGATGTGCATTATGTTGTCGTTCTACATGCTCTAGGCCAGCTTAAACTGGAGGTCAAAAGGAGTAACAATGTATTGTTAAAAATATTCACAACAGTCTATTCTCTTAGGTGCAAATACACTTGTTCATTGAAATAGTGATGTACAGCTTTACTATTAAACACGTTTTATCTTGTTTTGTACTGTTATCAATGATGTGTATAACATGAGTCTAAGCGGTAACATTTACAACCAAGGAAGTGGCAAACCGAAAACGAGTAAGTGTGAAACGTCTTCTACGCAACACTTTTATTGGCGCGTAGAAAGCTGCTGATTAACAAAAATGAAAGGAAACTACCACTAGACTACCATTGTTTTAAATTACGAGTTACTAGAGGCATTTTTTGGGGACAGGCTACTTTTGAGTTACGCGCGGTATAGCTCAGTGGCGCAGTGAGTCACCAGCTGGTGAAAAGTGATACTTGAGGACACAGGGAGGAGTAGGCTTGCTAGTTCGTTTCCTAAAAACAGATTTCCCGTAGAGTCTTTAAGTGGAGAAACTGTAAATATAAAACTATGGATTTAACGTTTTTGACAGCATAACATGTTTTCTGTCTCTGACAGTTTCAGTATAGTTCTCATTCTCTTTACTAAAACTGGCCATTTACACTTGGCGGAGGTTCAGTTTGTTTTACCTGAGTTACAGGCGCAGCATAACGTTTACAGTCGCTTAGTTAGGTCAAATTTACTAGATGGAATCGGAACCACTGCTGACTGGAAGCATTAACTACGGCTCCCACCCTGAAAACAATGATCACCTTGAAAAGGGATCCCCAAAGACGAGACGTCTGTCCTACTCGGTTGCTGCAGAGTATTGCTGTGTCGAAGGGGGTAAGCGTTTCAGTTGTTCACAATATCTGAAGCATAGCTTCATAACATGTTATAACACGGTCATAACCATTTCATGTCATAACTAACATAATCTGTCATAATATTTTCACAACGCTGTCATTACACATATTTAGACCTGTTGTGACATGTGACATATGATACGGTCCTCGCCGAAGTATACGATCAGGCCACTGATCACAGTCTCTTCTTGTCTGGACGGTGTTACACTGACATGAGATGGAATTAAAATGGTTGTATATACTACAGTCAACCAAATTGTCACCAAATGTAATTATTGACTGTAATGTGACTGTATCATGAGCGCATACCCCGTAGCACTTCCAGGATGCTCTGCATTTCCTTCTTTGCAGCACCTCTCATCTTGAACAAGGACAACAGTCTTGTAATGATCCAGCTTCTCCATGAAGGTGGACTGAAACCGGATGGTTGTAATCCTTCTGAATTCCTTCTCAATCTGTGAGAGAAAGAAACACAGAGATTTGTGACTGATGCTGTGATGGGTATCTCAGGTCAAGACAACAAAGAATAATGATTAATCATTACATTCATTATTGGCTATTGTCATTCAACTGTAATTTGACGCGAGTGGGCTGAAACAGGCCCGGACATTTGTCTTAGGTCAGGTCACTCACCGGAAGTTAGACTCCCAAGTTGTTTATGGCAGCCTCCCTCAAAGCCTTCACCTCCACAATGGATACAGATGCATGAGCTATCTACTTTCTCTGAAAAATATAAGTAAAGAACAGAAATCAGAGTAGATTATGCAACAATGGGGTAATACCGCTAAAGAAAGGCACACTAAAAGCTAAGGCTACATAACAATAGCTAACGAATTCACACATTGTCAAACACATTCAAATCTTATTTTCGCAATGTTTTCATAACATATAGCTAACGTTAGCTAGGTTGGCTATCAACTATTCATGTTGCTAGCTAACTACAGTACCAAGTTAGCTAGCTAGTGTTTGTTAATCACAACTACTAGGTAAATATCCACCCATGCATTGTAACGTTATAGGCAACAACAGTACTACAGCTATTATCCCGCAAGGTGAGGTGTTAAAAGGTATTGAAAACAGGGGTGTCAATCATTTTTACCCCTACCTTTTTGAGAAAAAAGGTATTACTTGTTAAACAAAATATTTTTCTGAGCCATTGTATTAGTATAAAATAAAATGATTTCCCCGTTTGTTAAGAATACAATGTAGCTCAGTATTTAAATTATTTATTTTATACAGTCATTTTTGCTCATTTTATCAAGGGTGTCAATAATTTCGGGCCCCACTGTATATACTGTGTATATATAAATATAATATTATATATATAATTTCATACTGTTTGGAGGCCTATCACGTACATCACCATATATCAGTCATAAGTAACAAATGCTGTCCTGCTCTTGAAATCATGCAAGTCATCAGCAACAGAGCATTGGGGTAGGCACATGTTTGATATCAATGCAATTGCCATGGTAATAAAATGGTCAATTTCAGGAAATGTTATAAAACATACTATTTACAAGTAGGCTATGCTTGAATGGAATGGTTTGTCTTGTGTGGTAGGGTTTTAACACTCTTATGTAGGTGTCATAACCAGCCATAAAACATTGTGATATATGTCACAACACACATAAATATGTGTTATAACAGTGTTATCACAGGTAATGACATGGTTATGACCGTGTTGTAAGGTGTTATGGCGCTATGCTACAAGTAAAGTGTTACCAATTGTTTTTAATATCTCAAAACTCTATTTGAGTGGTCCACAATGTGTTTATAAAAAATCTTTAAGATGCTTGGTGACAGTAGAAATCATTGACAGGAAGTTTTCTTTGGCAGCATATTGTGGACTTCTTTTGAGAAAAGTTGCCCTTGTCAGAGACAGCCATGATGAGTGATGACACATAATGTGGTTGTAGTCAGCAGTGGTAGTGTGGAGGGGAAACAAAGTCTAATATGAGTCATCCAGTCTGGGTTAATAACAATTGCTCTATGGGCAGGACATGTTCTTTCAAAATATGTGAAGAAAATAATAGTCACCTGAAAAGGGAAACACTATCAAACATGCATGTGACCATGCATTATGACTGGAAAATGTACCTTTAAAAGTTAGACCAGTGGAGTGACATTACAGAGGCAGTGGGATTCTGGGTTAACGGTTCAGCTGTATGTTGAGAATTTGAATGAAGCCTATCATTCTTGTCATACTAAATGGAGGGAAACAATAAACAGCCCAAATCCTATGAATTGCCCTGAAGCCAGGTTGAAATGCCAAGTTCCACATTGTGTTATATCCTGTTGAACAAGGATGGCCCTGCTCTAGATTACTCTGCCCTTTTCAAACGTCCCGTTTTACTGATGATGTGCAGCTCTACTTTACACCCCACACAAAGCTTTTGAAAGACAGTCATGTAATGAAATAGACTACATTGCCAAAAGTATGTGGACATCTGCTCGTCAAACATCTCATTCCAATATCATAGGCATTCATTTGGAGTTGGTCCCTCATTTGCTGCAATAACAGCCTCCACTCTTCTGGGAAGGCTTTCCACTAGATGTTGGAACATTGCTGCAGGGACTTGCTTCCATTCAGCTACTAGAGCATTAGTGAGGTTGGGCAAAGATTAGGCCTGTCTCAGAGTCAGCGTTCCAATTAATCCCAAAAGTGTTTCGATGGGGTTGAGGTCAGGGCTCTGTGCAGGCTAGTCAAGTTTTTCCACACTGATCTCGACAAACCATTTCTGTATGGACCTCGCCTTATCCACAGGGGCATTGTCATGCTGAAACAGGAAAGGGCCTTCCCCAAACTGTTGCCACAAAGTTGGAACCACAGAATCGTCTAGAATGTCATTGTATGCTATATCGTTAAGATTTCCCTTCACTGGAACTAAGGGGCCTAGCCTGAACCATGAAAAACAGCCCCAGACCATTATTCCTCTTCCACCAAACTTTACAGTTGGCACTATGCATTCGGGTAGGTAGCGTTCTCCTGGTATCCGCCCAACCCAGATTTACCCGTCGGACTGCCAGATGGTGAAGTGTGATTCATCACTCCAGAGAACACATTTCCACTGCTCCAGAGTCCAATGGCAGAAAGCTTTACACCACTCCAGCCAAAACTTGGCATTGTGCATGGTGAACTTAGGCTTGTGTGTGGCTGCTCAGCCATGGAAACCCATTTCATGAAGCTCCTGACAAACAGTTATTGTGCTGACGTTGCTTCCAGAGGCAGTTTAGAACTCGGTAGTGAGTGTTGCAACGGAGGAAAGACAATTTCTATGCGCTACGTGCTTCAGCACTTGCCAGTCGCATTCTGTGAGCTTGTGTGGCCTACTACTTCGCGGCTGAGCCGTTGATGCTCCTAGATCAGTGGTTTTTAACCTTGTTGGAGGTACTGACCCCCACCAGTTTCATATGTGCATTCACCGAACCCTTCTTAATTGGAAAAATGGCTCTCTTCACCTTGAATTCAGCGAGCGTTGTGTTCTTGTATTGTCCATCTCCATGCAGCTTAAGGAAGTGTTCTCTTAGTTTTGTTAGTTTTTTGCTCGACATAGTTAGTATGAAGGGATTAAAATATTAAGAAAGAAATCACACGACGTACCATCACGACAGTCACAATTCGACTACTGAGCGCGCCAAATTCCCTGCAGCACAGATAGGCCAAGCGATGTTGCGTGATCACCTGCAGCCAATGATGGCCAAGCGGGGCGTGTCATCACGAATCATATGAGTCGGGTGTGTGTCTTGACCTCCGCCGAACCCCTGAGACTGACTCACCGAACCCCTGGGGTTCGATCGAACCCAGGTTAAGAACCACTGTCCAAGATGTTTCCACTTCATAATAACGCTACGTATAGTTGACCGGGCAGCTCTAGCAGGGCAGAAATTTGACGAACAGACTTGTTGGAAAGGTGGCATCCTATGATGGTGCCACGTTGAAAGTCACTGAGCTCTTCAGTCGGGCCGTTCTACTACCAATGTTTGTCTATGGAGATTACATGGCGGTGTGCTCGATTTTATACACCCGTTGGGGTCTGGCTGAAATAGCCAAATTCACTCATTTGTAGGGGGACAAATGGGGACAGAGACAAATCCAGGAGATAATGTGGCTTCTTGGCACAGATCAGAATAGCTGTATGAATTTGATATATTGTTGTAGACCCAAACTGAAAATAATAACTGAATTGAAGTGACAGTCCAGTAAGTGAAAGAGAGTTCAGTTGACATTTAGATGTGTGATCAGGTCTGTGGAAAAATGCCTGGAATCAGTAGCTAATTTAATCTGACTTGGCGAGGGATGTTTGAAGCACACTATCCAGACTTGGTTATAATTCAATTGGAGTATTTGAAAGATTAAGATGAATTCAGACACGCTAGTGTTGAACTTTATTGCAAACACATGCATACAGGCCTATCGTAGGATTAGGATATGTTCCCCAGACTTTGACCTCTGTGGAACTGTTTTTGTTGTATAATCAGTGGCCACGGATAAAAGGTGAGCATGAGATGCAAGGTTTTTGTTGTGGTTTATTAATCTGCTTGAGAAAAGCTACAGATAGGTCGATAGGTTTGTTTTCAATGTTTTGTTTTCAATCAACGCAAAGTAGGACTTCATTTGCCTGAGAAAAACTACTGTTTTGCATCACTTGCTTAATCATTTCCCTCTCCTCTTACACAGGTGATGAGGATCTCTACCTCCAGCAAGCTGTTGTGTTTATTGAGGATGCCATCCAGGTGAAACATATATATCCTTTGTATGAACTGTCGCTGTAACTGATTGAAATATATTATTTGTATGACTTGTGTTGATTATGAACTGTCCCTAAACTGCTCTTTAAAACAATGAAATGTGTTTCTTGTTCTACAGTACCGATCCATCAATCATAGAGTGGATGCAAACTCATTACGCCTGTACAGGTGGTACTACTCCAGGTTATGGCAATGGTAAGCCGCTACTGTCGCGATGAGTCAAAGTATATTGTTCTGGATTGTTCTGCATGTTTCTATTCTTATATTTGTCCTATCTTCTAAAGTCAAATCATTATATCCTTTCTGCACTGCATCTCACTGCAATGTGCAGTATTCGGTATTGTCATCAGCATTGCTGACTTAACTCTGTCCTGTCTTAGCTTCCTCTGTGGTTAAGTGTAGTGAAAAGAGCACTTTATGACAGTGAAGCCAACCATCACCGTTCTCAGTTTGAAACCCTCTCACAGGTTTTGTGTCATTGTTAAATGACTGTCTGTGTTGCTCAGGGGGCTGGGCCTGACTATTGCGGTCGTCTTGATGCTGGCTTTCATCGAGAGGCCCTCGTCCTTCTCCTACACATCAGACCCTCGCTTCAGACCTCCCCCCTGGGAGCCCCCCTGTGGCCTGACAGAGGGCATAGAGATTGTATGCCTCATCATCTTTGCCATTGACCTCACCACCAAGGTAACCATCATGCCATGTTTCTGACAATGTCAACGGGGAAGAGAGTAGATGGGCAACAAGAAATCTCAAAGTACATGAACATCCATTTTGTGTCTTTATTTGCAATAAATATATATATGGCTCGAGCTTAATCTATTGTCCTTAGAGCTATTTGATTGGCTGGGACGAGTTCCGGAAATGCAAGTGGTTGATTGTCTACATCTTGGCCGTCTCAGCGTCTGTAATTGATTGGACGTTGACGTTGAGCATGTTTTGTGATCAGGTGAGATCATATTCAAAATATTGGTTTATACACCCTCTGTATCATGTCTCATGACAGTTGATAAAGACATGGTTTACAATACAAAGACTCAAATGGAACATTGCTCTTTCCCTTTGTTGTTCGATGGCAGAACCTACGAGTTAGGAGACTCATTCGGCCCTTCTTCCTCCTTCAAAACTCCTCCCTGATGAAGAAAACGTTAAAGTGCATCAAGAGGACTCTCCCAGAGATAGCCAGGTAATTGTATTACCCACCAACACTTTGTTCAATCTCATATCTTCACTTCACAGCTTTACAATGATCGTCAACCTCAAAGTACTCTCACTTCTGTTATCACATGCATAGTTCCCTAAAACTGCGTTGTAGAGTATATTTAGGGTTATATACTGATACATGATTCACTCTTGTTTCAGTACATGTGAGACCCGCAGAGGGCACCCTAATCTACTTATATATGTATATAGGCCTGACAGTCATTGCAGAGGCGTGTGTCTAATGCACCACTCCTCCCTCTCTTACCTCTCAGTGTTATCCTGCTCCTGGCCCTCCACCTCTGCCTCTTCACCATGATTGGCATGCTGCTCTTTGCCAAAGGAGAGGTGCGCTCTGTTACACCCTGCTGGCTTTACTGTTGACGCCCAGTTCTCAAGCCTGAACGTGCCCCTTTACCTTACCTCACTACTGTTTTATTCACACGGCGGTACAGGCGTGAACAGAGCTTGTAGTTGTGTAGTATTACACCTGCCTGAATAGAGACCTGTACAGAAACTCACCCCCGCATGACCAGGATGAAGCACAATGGATGTACATTTAACATGGTTGTTATAACGGAGTTAAGTATCTCCGTATTACCTCTGTTTTGTCCCTAGAACCCAAAGCACAACGGGGAGTGGGAGACCTACTTCAGAGACTTGCCCACGTCTCTCTCCTCTCTCTTGGTGCTCCTCACAACAGCCAATAACCCTGATGGTAAGTTCACTGTGTAGGTCATAGTGAATGAAACATATATTTTCTGCTGCATAATGTACAGCTGTCTACTCCACCTAAAGCTGTCTTCATGTTTTTAACAGTGATGATTCCGGCCTATTCCTTAAACCGAGGATACTCCATCTTCTTCATTCTCTTTAGTGGTTTTGGTAAGAGCTAGCCACCAAATGAGCTGTTCAGGGACGAGGAAAATAGGAAACAGATTGAGTGGTAACACAGTTAGTTGTTAATTTGTCCTATTTACTGCTTCCAGGAACCTACTTCTTGATGAACTTACTAACTGCCATCATTTACAACCAGTTCAGGGGATACCTGCTGGTGAGTTTAAGACTGGCACTGGACATATGATTTAAATATCAGAGCATTTTAAGGTACAGTGTAAACCCCATAGAATATCATGATGAAACTGTTCTCCTGTGGCAGATGTCTGTCCAGGCATCCATCCTAAGGAGGAGACTGGGCGTCAGAGCTGCCTTTGAGGTCATGTCCTGTCAGGGGCGGGGTCACGACGCTACACACTCAGAGGAGCATGTGTAAGACTGCTCATTCTCTTACCCTTAAGCCCTACACACACAAAGACACACACACACTGAATGGCCTTACATCTTGTCCCTCCCAGAGAGCGTGTGCGGGTGGATGCCTCTTTGCAGGTCATGGCGAGGGTACAAATGAAGTCCTACTACAGACAAGCCATCATCAAGGTGAGAAAAGGCTACAGTGCAAATCTTTAGAACATGTGGATAAACATTTGAATATAACTCCCTTTGAATGTGCCTGTTTCCCTGTCTCTCGCTCACTCTCTCTCGCTCTCTCTCTCTCTGTGTCTCTCTCTCTCTTCCTGTAGAGAGTGCAGCAGTTGTCAGATGGCTTCATCCAGTGGGAGGCCTTCCGGAGTCTTTTTGATGAGCTGGACAAGGACCGCATCAAAGTGGTAGGGCCACATCTCATTAACTGCTCTGTGCTTCTTCACCGGATCAGTGTTACTGTTTTGGATGGACTTCAATGTTGGTTCTAAACAGGCTTATTTTACTTGTCTAAACGATAGCTAGATTGCTCCTGTAGGATTTGACGAGTCTTCATTGTCTTTCTCCTGCAGCACCCTCCGAAGCCAGAGTACAACTCTCCGCTCCTCCAGAGGCTTCAGTTGGTTTTCAGCCACTACTACGTAATGATAGTGGGCAACGCCGTGGCCCTGGCCAATGTCATGTGCATCTGTGTAAGTCCAGGACCTTCTCACAGACACTATGTCGTGCCTGTTGTTTGTTTGTCCAGCATATTAGACCGAGGCTCAACTTGTTTGCTCTCTCTGTTTCTCTCTGTGTGTTGCAGACCATACTGGTGCTTGACTCCGAGAAGTCCATTGCAGAGCGGGATGACTACTACATGGAAGTTATTAACTGTTTCTTTATTCTGTACTACCTGATGGAGATGAGTCTAAAGATATTAGCCTTTGGGTGGAGGGGCTACCTGTCATACAGAAACAACATCTTTGATGGACTTCTCACAGTTTGCCTTCTGGTAAGATATTCTGTAAATGACAGGAAACATATTAAAGGTGCAATATGTAGAAATCACTCGACCATTTCAATGCTTCTCCTAATTTCATTTTGACAATGTATAGTGTGTGTAGAGAATCATTTTACAGTCTAAACTGCTCTGAAGCTACATACTGCCCCTTTAAGCATATTTCTGTCTTGGTAATATAACTCAAAGTATTTTTTGATATTTTTTCTTACAGCTCCTTCAGATCACCATTTTTGCCACCTACAGGCTTCCATTTCCTAAATGGTTGGTGTCTTCACTTTGGTCATATTTCTCACTCAACAAATACATTCTGTAGAAGGAAATTGTTTTGAAGGATGGTGCTCATTTATATATACAGTAACAATAGTGATGAATTGTTGGCTCCCGAGTGGTGCAGCGGTCTAAGGCACTGCATCTCAGTGCAAGAGGTGTCACTACAGTCCCTGGTTCGATTCCAGGCAGTATCACATCTGGCCAGGATTGGGAGTCCCATAGGGTGGCTCACAATTGTCCCAGCACTGTCGGGGGTAGGCCGTCATTGTAAGAATTTGTTCTTAACTGACTTGCCTAGTTAAATAAAGGGGGGGGGGAAAGGAAAGAGTAACACACACATGGGTACATGGGAATGGTTTAAAACAGGAATAGAAAAATGGACATGAAGATATGTTACATAGTGATAAACATAGCAGAGGAAGAGAGTTACTGAATAAAATGCTATGAATGGATGAACGATAATAGATAAGAAACTAAGTAACTCTGTGAGATTGAATACACCTTTGTGTTGTGTGGTTGTCCCAGGAACCCAGCGTCGCGTGGTCTGATGTCTCTGTGGGAGATGGTGCGTCTGGTCAACATGCTCATCGTCGTCCGCTTCCTCCGAATCATCCCTGATATCAAGGTGAGGAAGTGGTGCCGCTGAGTAGTAGTAGTGCCATCATTTTCAATGTATGTGACAAGACCACTGTATATGTTGTATTTGGCTACACCTAGTGGTGGAAATTGTTTATTGCTCGACTTTTGCTATATTTTGGTGTACCGGTATGTCAATAGAGTTGTATTGTTGTAAATTCATGCCGGTACAGGCAATGTCTTTATCATCTCTGGTTATGCATGTTGGTATTACAATATATAAATAGTCATCCTTGTGTTGTAATGCCTCTTTTAGCTGATGGCCCTTGTAGCGAGTACTTTGGTTGACCTGGTGAAAAACCTCCGAGCTTTTGCAGGAATACTAGTGGTGAGTGACTCAATGACACTTGTTTTTTCTCTTTCCTTCTCTCATCCAGCTAGTCATTTTAAATGCATCTCCATACACTAGGCGTCTGTTTGCTGGACATCAAGGATTCCCTATCATAAATAACATCCTGTTTGTTCTTTAGGTGGTGTTCTATGTGTTTGCTGTCCTTGGCATCTGGCTGTTCCAGGGAGCCATCACAGCTCCAGGGAAGATGAGGTACAGTTTGACAATTATGTATTTGAAAACTTGTACACTATTCACAAACATCGAAAGTAGCAATGGCCTCATACAGTAGCTAATATGGCTGTTTTAATGTGTTTAACTGTGTGAGGTAATTGGAAGTTGTTTTGTATGTATTCCATTACAGTGTGATGTCCAATTCCAGTATGGAGAACATCACCATTAACTTCACCATGGAGTGTGGTTCCTACGAGCAGCTGGGCTACTGGCCAAACAACTTTGACGACTTTGCTGTGGGTGCCCTTCTCTTGTCTCTCGCTCTGCCAGCACGTGAAGTAGAATCATAGGCAGAGAACATAGGCTTAGCTCAAGGCCAATATTCTGTCTACTGTTGTAAGAGACCGGTTTAATGAGAATAGACTTTGGAAGGAATGAAACTGTAGAACACATGGTTGGCATTCTATCTGTGACTCATGTGTACTGGCTCTGACTGGGAAGGCTAGTGTTGTGGGGGTAACCTCTCAAGGGGATAATGCACTGAAGTAACTTTTAAAAGACACCCGTAAAATACCATGGTGGGTATGTTGACATTTCAGTCCTGATCAATCAAATGAATCTTTAAATTATGTCTAAATGTTGAGAGAGAGAGTGGACACTAACCTGTGTTTTCTTTCTCCTCTCCCTCGGTTTTGCTCAGTCTTCCCTCGTCCTCCTTTACAACATCATGGTGGTGAATAACTGGCAGGTGTTCATGGATGCCTACACCAGATACACCACAGAGTAAGCCAACAATAATACAAATCCGTACATGATTCTTATGATCCAACTGTCAGACGCTTCAATTCGTTTCCCTATCCACTAGAGGGCAGCAGTTGACGCTGAAGCACATCAGTCCTTTTCATTTTGGGCCATGCCTTACTTTAGTGAGCTCCCACTTCATAATATTTATCTAATTTCAGTTGTTCCCTAAAAAATTGCAACTGTTTGGTTGGTTAAATAAGCTTTTGTACCCAACTCAGGAACAAGGCTAGTAACAGTGAAAATACATGTAGGAGTGGGGCCATAGTTCACGTTCGTTATTTGCCCTGCTTAAAGAGAATGAAGACAAGTTAATTGTGCATGGGGCTCTGTTTGTAAAACAGTGATTATGGGTAATGGGGATGTGTCCATGTAAACAGTTGATCAGGTTTCTTCTCTCCTCCCAGGTGGTCCAAGGTCTACTTTGTCTCCTGGTGGCTTACCTCCTCTGTCATGTGGGTCAACTTGTTTGTGGCACTCATTTTGGAGGTATGTATCAACTTATGCTGGCCTGATTTGTACTTACTGTAGTTTAAGTGCCAAATGTTTTCTAAAAAGATGTAAGCTCAATGAATCCTCTGTTTTATGTGAAAGAACTTCATCTATAAGTGGGACCGAAGTGTCACATGTTCAGTGGCGGACGTTGAGCGAACAGGCTATGAGACCACTGTCCAGCTCATGTTCAGGTAGGTTGATTTTTAACTCTGCTCTGCCTCTGGCTTTTTGCTTCTGTTTGTTGTCTGGGCGGTTGCATATTCCTACTATTTGTTGTTGGTTTTAGGCCTATCCCAGTCACAAGCTGGGATGCCCTCACTGTCAGTGGTTCTGCCAGTTCTCTGTGAATGCAGTCAAATGTTTTGACTGTACATCTTAGCATCAAAAGGCACTGCCTAAAACCATGCCCTTTGGCTACTCACATTTCACTACTGTATCACTTTTCCCAAAAATCTGCGGAAATGCTTTTATCTGGGCAATTGTGTCTGGTGAGCTTTCTGATAACAAACTCTTAAAGGGCATGTATTTCTTCATGACCTAGCTTGCAGATAATCCATTATATAATTTAGGACTGGGAATTGCCAGGGACCTCACGATATGATATTATCACAATACTTAGGTGCCGACATGATATGTATTGCGATTCTCGCGATTTTATTGCGATATTAAAATTTGGTTTGCGAGTCGATGTTCCAAACATATTGCTCACCATGTCTGCTGCAGAGGGACAAGAGAGAGCCTTGATCAGTCGTGGAAATGAAAGCGCTGAAAACATCTTGGCTCACTTTTTATAGGATAGGCGCAGGTACAGCTTAGGTGTTTAGATAAAGGTACAGCTTAGGTGTTTAGATGCAGGTACAGCTTAGGTGTTTAGATGCAGGTACAGCTTAGGTGTTTAGATGCAGGTACAGCTTAGGTGTTTAGATGCAGGTACAGCTTAGGTGTTTAGATGCAGTTACAGCTTAGGTGTTTAGATGCAGTTACAGCTTAGGTGTTTAGATGCAGTTACAGCTTAGGTGTTTAGATGCAGGTACAGCTTAGGTGTTTAGATGCAGTTACAGCTGACTAGCATTTTTTGTTGTAAAAATCGTTACTAGTCAAAGTATCGATATAATATCGTCACAAATAATATTGCAATATGTAACTGTATCAATTTTTACCCCATCACTAATATAATTGGAAGCAAAAACATCCGCCCACCTTTTTAACCGCTTAACTAAACGCATGTCGCTGAAATATTTGCTGAAGGTGTGGTTGATATGTTTAGCAGGGACAAGTCAGAAGAGCAACCCTGAATGCCCATCCCTAAATGTACATTGTGGGCTACAGCAGCCACTTGCATGAGCACGCTTCGCTTCAACTCATTGTGTGTCTCTTGACACAGTTTCGTGTCCTGTCTTTAAAACTCCACTGTACCTTCCAGAGAACAAATTCAGGAGCCTACAGAGGAGGAGCTGGTCACCCAACTCCACCAGCACCCTCACCTGCATCTCAGCTGATGACCCTACACCCCTCACACACCATCGGACCCTACGTCCAACCAGGCTTGTGCCAGTCCAAAATAAACAGGGCCTTTACTGGCTATCACGTATTTCTGTGTGAATGTCAAGGACTCAAAAGCACAAAAGGGACAATATTGTTAGTGCTCTCTCAATTCTGATTAGTCCTATGTTGTCACATTTTTGTATGTTTTTGCACTCAAGCCACTGAACAAATGCCTCACTCCCTGCATCTGTTACTTTAAAAGTGAGTTTGAAAGATTACGTTGCTAAGCGTTTTGTTCATGGCAATCACTATATGCCATCAAACAAAACAAAATGCACCTCTGTTCTTAATGAAATGATTTAATAGGGAGTAAAAAGGGGAAAGGACTAGTTTTTATTCGTATATTTGTCATGAAAGCTGTTTCTTTTGCTTACCTGCCTTGCAATGTAAATAGGATTTTAATGCAATTTATAAAAAGAAAGCTGTACAGGGGGGAAACATGGGATGCATTTTATATTTGTGTTTTTAGCTAAATAAAGAAATCTCAGTGAACGTTATATAAATTACGAAATATGTGTTTAGCATCGCTGTAAATTATTCTCTCAAATGTGTAAAACAAATTTTAGACAAGGCCCGCCATTGCTGTTTTTTTGCATTAGGTAAAATCTCTCTTGGATAGCTACAGCTACAATTTCATCTTTTATTTGTATTTTTTATTTAACCTTTTATTTAACTATCTTGAAGTTACATAACTACCTGACTGTTGCAATCAGTTGGAAGGTGCCGGCATTGTGTGTTTTCTGAGACCCTCGGGTCTTCCCGACCATAAGCACCAAATGATGTCTCCCTCTTCCACACTCATCAGGCCAGGCTAGTTAGTGCTAAGATTAAATGAAGATTCCTGCTGATGCATCCTGGTGATGGTCATTTCAGATAAGGGTAATTAGCTCCCCGGGGCATGCAAGTCTTGACTGAGGAATCCTGCTCACACTGTGGAATGGCATGGTATAGAATGGAATGGGGGACTGTTATTCTACCAGAAGGGCAGTGGGAGGAACATGTGTTTTTGAGAATAATACAAATGGCATGTTTTACAACGTCATAATAAAATGCAATCAGAAAGATAATTACGGTGATCAAGACATGGCACCGTTCTAGGCATTGTCCCTGGGGTTTGTTCTGTGGTTCTATGCTAATAGAGTACACAAACACACACACACACACACTGGTGTTGACACTCCACACCCCACACACTCAAGCATCATGTTTACTGGAAACAGACGAAGGCAAACAAGCCAACTTCCAGAGGGCCTGACATCAAAGCTCTGACCTCCTCTCCGCCCACTATTTGTTTTCTTTTCCTCTTGGTGAGTTTGGGCTCGTGCAAGGCCTTACCACAAACCCTTTCCACAACCACATAACAATGTAGGGACATATCAGGTTAAAAGCCCATTGCATGACAATATGACAGACCATTGAGATATGATGTCGGCTATCTAGCCTGTGTAGGGCTATCTGGACCCTTCTCGTTGAGTCTTTCAGAGTAGTGGGTTCTAGATTTTAGAACAGGGATGGGCAACTGGCGGGGGCCCACTTTTGTAGGCCAGCGGACCAATTAAAATAATTTTTTTTGGGGGGGGGACTCAGTCGGGGTCTGAACTTACTGTTGAGAGTTAGAATAGATTACACAAGATGCAATTTTGAGATTTGGTTGTGCGTCAGAAGTCACACAATTACCCCATGACATGTTTTTTATTGGTAAGTTAGTCTAGCGGCCAGCTATCTAAACTTGTAGTAAGCATGGTCGAATTACCAACCGGCATGGGTCCCATTGATCATCAGTAATCATATTAAAAACTGCAAACATTTGCCTCCACCCTATGGCAAAATGTGTAGAATTGCATGAAATTGGTTATAAAACAAAAACATTTTCTCTACGTCCCATGGCAAGATGTGCAGAATTGCAGGAAATTAACTTTAAAACGTATAATGTTGCCCATCCCTGTTCTAGAAGGTTGAAGCTTCCATCAATTTTGCCAACATGTCAGCCATGTTCTATCTAGAGCCCACCACTGCAGTGAAGGCAGAGCCAGAGGCATCCCAGACGAGGCATGATTGGTGATAATTAGAAGCAGGTGGTTAATGAGTCCAGCAGACTAATGACTACTGTTTACCCAGCTTGATGAGGACAGACTAGGTCAACAGAGCCTGGCTGTCTGGAATGCCAACACTAGCAGGAGGGATAGGCCTAGGTGATGTGTGGTAGAGCAAGGGTTCCCAAACGTTGTTACTCAGGCCCCCTTTCCAGCATTGGAGAACATCCCGTGCCCCCTCCCCCTGCGCACTTTATATTGGCACAAGCACTGTTCATGATACAAACTGTTCAGACTCCTCTTGTTGGCGAAGAGAAAATGCAATTCTACAGATTTTGTTATGGTGTGCGGTGCAGAGAACGTTTTGAAGTAAATTTCCTCGAATTCTCCACATTTTCCTGTCTTATGTCTTATGTGATATTTCAGTGACTCAAACATGACAACAAAATCAATGGGCTAAAAAACCTAGCTAAGAAATGTGAACTGACATGACCTTTAGCTTCCCTGTGGCTCAGTTGGTAGAGCATGGTGTTTGCAACGCCAGCATGGTGTGTGCAACGCCAGCATGGTGTGTGCAACGCCAGGGTTGTGGGTTTGATTCCCACGGGGGGCCAGTACAAAAAAAATAAAAAATGCATGAAATGAAATGTATGCATTCACTACTGTAAGTCGCTCTGGATAAGAGTGTCTGCTAAATGACTAAAATGTAAATGTAAAAATGTCTATACATTTCTGAAAAGTTATAAACCGCTCTCTATGGTCTGCAGGTTGACAGGAACTGCTGATGCACTACCCAATTTCGAAATTGCACCCTGTGCATTTTACTATTGCAACATTCAGAGGTAGGTTGAAAGCCGGATTGAGTTCCTTAAAAATGAAACAAAATCATGCCCTTTACAGGCTAGCTGTGGGGACACAGTCTGGGAACGACTGTGCTAGAGGAATGCAGGCTGGGCAGATGTATATACGTGGAGATGTAGACTGTAGACATACTGTCCTCCTGCTCAAACATGGATACGGGACAATGGTTGATCCCCAGTGGCTGCTGTAGTTTCATTGACCTCAGTCAGTTGTATTGTATTGACTGTGGTGGCATTTATAGTCATTACATCCCCTAGGAACCTACTATATCACTGCAGTGCGTTTCTTTACCAGACCATATTTTGTTTACCCTGTCGTTTATTCAGTCACTGAGCTTGGCTGGGTTTGTTTCTGCTACCTCAGTGTTGGACTGCCTCACTTCTCACTAGACACTCAGTTTCATCAACGTTTCCCAAAATCAGTCATGGGTACGCAAAGGTTTTTGGCTTTGCCCTAGCACGAAAGAGCTGATTCAAATGTAAAACTTGATGATGAGTTGATTATTGGAATCAGCTGTGTAGCGCTAGGGCAAAAATCAAAACGTGGGGTCCCCAGGACCGAGTTTGGGAAACGCTGGTCTCTAGGCCTACATGCATACCAAACAGCATGAGGAATCAAATCAAATCAAATGTATTTATATAGCCCTTTGTGCATCAGCTGATATCTCAAAGTGCTGTACAGAAACCCAGCCTAAAAACCCCAAACAGCAAGCAATGCATGTGAAAGAAGCACGGTTACAGTAATTGGTTGAATGAGTCACATGTCTCTCTGTCTGATTGCCAGCTGTCAGTGCCTCTATCCCCCCTCACACATTCCCTGCAGAAGATGCTCATGGGAAACTAGCACTCTGTGTTACCTGCCAAACTAAATGATGTCATAGCCTGGCGACCTTTTGCTCTGTGCGCTGAAATGCCATGGATGAGAGATGTCAGTCCTCCAAGCATTTGAAGAATGCAGGTGCCGACAGGGGAGGTGACCCAACAGGGTTAGCTCTCTCTCTCCTTCTCTCTCTCTCTTTTTTACTAAAGAGGATATTGGAAACAAAGTGAGGCATTCACATGCAGTGACAAACAGACTAGTTGGTCTTACCTCCTACTGCTTGAAGAAGGATGGTGTTTGTTGCTCACTGTGGGTTTTGGTTGATCTTTCCCTGTGTTTGTGTTATTCCCTGGGTGAAGCAGTTGGCAGGACTACCAATGCTAGTTACAGCACGTGGGACTGATAACCCTTTTTGTTTCTGGAGTAGCAGAAAATATCATAATTCACACTGCTTCTGAAACTGTCTTTCCCTACTAGTGAGCTCATTGTGGCGGTCGTCAGTCCTTCCAGAATTGTTCTACTAATATCTCACTGACCTGAAAGGGTTCTGAGCAGCTGCACCATGTTCTCACTGATTACCGAGGGGAGTTTTTTCCCCCATTATCTGTCTTTTCTCTCTCGTTCTGTAATAAGGGAATTACTGCTCTTTTTGTTCCTGATCAATATGCTTCACCTGATCAGTCAGATGGTTTGACTGTATCTCAAGGTCTTTCTTATTTGGGTGAATAGGCCTAATACCAACATATATGCTATTGAAAATCCAATTGAACTGCCAATTCTGTCCCTCTATTGAATCTCAAGCTGTCACCCTTATAAGTAGTGTGGCGTCTAGAAAGTTGAAGAATATTGAACAAAAAGATTCCATTCACCATCCAGCTGCTGATCGTGGATCATCTCTCACCTCTTAAGTCTCGCCACCATAGTTAATAGAGGAGGTGCGAGGAAACTGATCTAGGAGCAACTGTCGAGGGGCAGGTTTAGTCGCCACCTACTTCTCCACCTTTCCCTGTTCACCTGAAGGCTTAGCTAACCTGCCTCTATAAGCTCTAATGATACCTGCTGGCCCCGGCCCGTTCTCTCACCCCTTTCACCAAATGCGGGAGGCCTGCTTTTACAGGACCTTTTGAAGTTGCCGCACCTGGTTGCGATCTTAAATTTCGCCCAGGGAAAACGCGGATTTATATAATTGAAGGGATCCAACTCCACAGGTCTTTATGGTGAGGTATTGGGCTGTTCTCACCCTTTGTGAAGCCACAGGAAGAGAATAGAAGGAGATGTCCCTACACCCACACCTCCATATAGCCTTTACCCTTTACTCTGAGACCAGGCCACCCATGTCTGGACACACGGGAGAGGTATGACCTACACCACATATCACCTCCCCTTCACCACCTACTGCCTCACAACTCCGTCACCACATCTTCCAGGTCCTAAATGAGGTCTCCCTGACTGTAATTACTCAGCCGCCCACCAAACCGACCGACCGACCTGGCCCCTTTCTTCTGTTCAATGGCTGCCTGCCTGCCCTACTGAGTGGGAGCAGATGCACCTGTCTGTCAGGCCCTGCCCAGCTCCTTTCTCTGCCTGGTGGAGAGGCGGAGCTGGGGCTGATGCCCACTCAGGTGAGCGGGGCCGTTGATCTGGGGCACGGTGCACTCTGGCAGCCTCCTCCAACACCTGCCAGCCAGGTGCCACTTTATCGCCTCGCTGCCCCCTCCCTCTCGCTTCTGTTTGTCCGGTTTCACTCCCCATGCAGGATAAGGAGGGCTGTAAACAATAAAGGAGAAAGAGGGGAAAAGTTCAGGACATTCCACTTTCAGCCTGTCTCACGCCAAGCCCATCTTTAGCAAGCAGCAGCTGGTTCTCACTCGCCCACTTTCTCTCTCTTGCTCTCTCTCTCTCTCTCTCCTACTCTGGGTGTGTGAGTGAGAGAGAGAAGTGTATTGCTTTGATCAATACTCCAAATTGCATAACACAATAGTAAGAATTTTAGTTGAAATGACTAAGCATTAGCTACAGATATTTTATTGAAGTGCCCTTTTCAGTGATTGAATATTCAGTCAAAAACCCACAGGAATACTTTCGTCAAGTTTCTTCCGCACTTTATGGCAGAGCAGACTTCAGAAAAACGAGATGCTGTTCAAAGCACTGTTGATTGCTCTGCCAGCCTAATGACATGAAAAGCGATTTCTGCAAACACCCCTCTCTGTGTCTGGCACTGTAACTCTCCAGTAATAAATTAACTTGTGGCCAAAGTGCGGAATGCATTCTTCAGCAGCGGAAGCAATCAGTCTGCCCGTACTGCCCTTTCTCTCCCGCTCAAAACACTTAGAGAGCAGGCTCATTAGCATACAGGTGAGAAGAAGTAAGTAGATGAAGCAGGTCTTTAGAAAGGGAAGAGGGAACGACTAGGGCGATGATTGCAGAGTAAGAAGCAACGCTTTTTTTCTGGGAACAGAATGAGGGGGATTTTCCCTCAGAAATATTTAGGTCAACATTGGCATGTAGACAGAAGCCAGCAGCTGTCCTCTGGGCTCTGTCTGTAGGAGGCAAGGCAGCCATTAGTCTCTGTCAGAGCAGAGCTGCTCTGGGGAACTTCCATACTTAATGACAGGGATCTCACCGCTAGATGGCAGTAGTTGCTTCCTAGATGCAACAAGTCCTAGATGCAACAGGTGGTGAATTCTATGAGACCATCTTACCCCCCACTTTTTCTATGAAGAGAAAACAAAGGGCTTGTAGTTTATGGAAGTTTTTAAGACCTAGGCCTACAGTGTTACCAGTTTTATCAGGCATGGTGTGCAAACATGAACATGAAAAAAAGTCCAGTTCCCTGTTGTTGGACATAGCTGGCTTTTTAGTCATGCTGTTTGCTGGACCCTGGTTAAATAGAAGGACTGCTCTGCATTGCTATGATAATGATGAGGTTATCATATGATGTCCATTATGGCCCAGCTCTTATCACCCCTACATCAGCGGCCCTACATCAGCGGCCCCTACTCCCATCCCAATGTTGTTCTGATTTCTCAGTAATCCACCTTGACAAAGCGTCTCATATTTTTATTAATGTTGATTGACCCCCCTTTAGATATAAAACCTATTTAGCTACTCTCCATATAAGGGCCTATTGTTCATCGTCCACATTCTTGTGTGTGTGTATGTGTGTGTGTGTGTGTGTGTGTGTGTGTGTGTGTGTGTGTGTGTGTGTGTGTGTGTGTGTGTGTGTGTGTGTGTGTGTGTGTGTGTGTGTGTGTGCGTGCGTGTAGAGATGAGGGGGAGCCATCTCCTGTGGGCAGAGTTGTACTTAGTTGCGGTGAACGTGAGAAGGGTCACTGATGTGGCATCTTAAGTTTCCTGGTAATCGCTCTTGAAGGAAGTGTTCAGAGTTTCCCACAGAGACAGGACAATGAGTCTAGTCTTGGTTAGTGGAACGCAGCTACCTGCCACCCCTCTCCCTCACTCGCTCTCCCTCCCAATCTCTCAAATCATTCTCCATTGAAAGGGAGCCTACATATTTTCATAGATCAAGTCTCTTCGCAGACGGTATGTAATGGATACTTCTAGAATGGAACTGTTTCTATTGGCTTTAATAGATCTACAACCTTACCTTGAAAATGTCCAAAGCTGTTTCAGTGATTTTTAGGGAATGCGATTTCTTTATCATGATTTTGCGCTGGTTATACGGTAGGTGGGGAGAGTTACAGGTAGTGAATTCAGGTGTGCTTCAAAACGTGGCGTCGTAGTCCTTAATGAACTCCATGTATTGTTCGGTGTGCAGTGTCGTTTTGGCAGGACTGTAGCCTATCCAAGTGCCTTGAGGAAATGTGGCGGGATTGGCCTGATGGACGTGTGTATTTTTGCCATATTAGTGGGCCCATCCTGTTAAAGCCAAGGATTATTCTCTGCTTTAAGCCCATGTCACCACTGTTTAAGACTGTTAGTGGTTTCGATGCGCCCCAATACATTTTCTCAGAGGCTGACGGAACCACCTAAGCTCATTACAGTCCTGTGGGCAGCGGTGTGGTGTCTAGTGGTCGACCCTGCTGACCCCTGAGGGTCACGGGGTCAACATGCAGGGTCAACGGAGGGGGTGCCATACAATGAGGCTGACATGATAAACATGAGCTCCCAAGGGACAATGCTAACAGTTCTCTATTCTGGATCTATACCCCTGAGCTATAAATTGAATGCATCCATCCAACTTGATTTCATTGATGACCCTGAAAAGGAGGGAGTCTATGGGAATCCGGGGTGAAGTTGGGTGAATGGTTGGTGTGGAGATGGGGAGCTAAGGAACAGACATCCTCACTAGAATGTCCAAGCTGAGCTCCTTCCTCTGCTTACAGCCCTCTGATATGACTTGGCTGCAACGTCCAAACATTGTCCTGGCCTCCAACCTTAACCCTTATGTAAACGGTAGTCTTCATGGCAGATCAGACCACCACCAGGCCAGGGATGTGAGAAGTGAAGTGGGGAAAGCAATGAACATGGACGTCTCGGTGCATAATGTTCTGGTGTGGATCTCGGATGGATGCGGACTTGTCAGATGAAGGGAGAGCTGGAAATAAAAGAGGGTGAAAATGATGTCAATGAAACAAATGAGAATAATGAAGAGTAATAATCTCATGGAAAAGAAAGCTCCTCGTAGTCTGGATGGATGAGCGAGGGAGGCGGGAGGAGAGAGGAGGGAAGAGACAGGGTGCTGAAGAGAAGGGGGCTCCTCACTTCGCTCGATTAGCACGGTGTGCAGTATTTTAGCCCCCCCCCCCACTCGCGCATGCCTCACACAGTTGCCATCGTTAGCGGCGGCAGTAGCCTGTCAGGCGCTCTGGTGTGCAGTGTAGGGCCTCCTTTGTGCCAAGGTGGGGAGGGTGTTGGAGGGAGGGATGGAGGGGGAAGCAGGGGCAGCCGGCGGGGCCTTGCAGCTGTCGCGAGGGTCGGCCCATGGACGCCTGTGATCAGCCAGCCGTGAAATCTGCCCTGAACAGCTCTGCATTCAGGGCACAGGCAGACCCTGACCCAACCACACACATACACACACCCTCTCTTTGACTAAACCTTCCCTTTACTAGTGGGGCTCGAATGGCGCCGACTATTAGTTGCCCCCTTTCTGTCAATAACCCTACCCCCCTTCCTATTCTAAACAGGCATCTAAATACACTAGTAACAACTTAAAGGAATGTAACTTCACTTCTCACTGAGGAAATGACTTGTTCAGACATACTTTTGGAAAGCTTAAAAAGGATGAAACTGGTCTGTGCGTTGCATTTCATAACTTGTGCTAGATATCACTTTTCTCTTTACAGAGAGATAGGATCATAGTTAAGATAAGGATTATTCCCTCTCTCACCCTACTATCACCAGACTGATCATCAATGGCCCAACTGTTGCACGGTATGCTGGGAAGTCTGGTAGTGGAAATTTACTGTGACCTCAGCAGGCAAATGTTGGATTTGCATAACGGGTGTCGGATGGTGATTGGTGAAACCTGGCATTCCTGGTCTTGTCTGGTTCCCCTCGCTGACACTGTGTTCAGGGGAGAAGGAAGATGGGCGCTGAGGGGGGGCGTTGGGGGGAATTCCCTAAAGCTATGGAAAGAATTGGATGTCTGATTAGAAGAAAATATGTTTGGACCACTTCCATTACGGTTGCACAACAGTCACACAACAGTCTTTATAATTGTTGATCAGTTATTTGTTTACATTTGATTATTTATTCCGTTGACGATAGTGATGGTTATGACAGCGCAATGCTTGTGAAGTATTGAATGTGTTGCCATTAGCATAGATATGAATTATCCTTAGGAACCATAACCCTTTTTCTTTAAAATGGCCAAACTCGCCGTACCCATCGCAAGCAGAAACTGTGATGCCGTATGCTCTAAACAGGACCCGGTGAATAATAGATGGCTGTGACACCTCAGGATTCCATCAATATGATGTAGCTTAATGATGTGCTCTGCGCTGGCCTGTGTATCTGGAAGATCAGCTCAGGTCTGAATGGAAGACAGGGAGGCTAGCCTACCCAGGCTGCAGAATGGTTCATGGGTGAGTCCTGTGCCCTGGCTGCTGGGCTCTAAGTTGGAGGTTGGATCTTGGATGGGAACCCAGACGGCTGCTCCTGCCATAGCAATGGAGCAGCCGCCCCCGGCCCCCACCTCCGTCTCCTCTTCGCCCCCATCCAACCCCCTTCATCCTTTCAAGTTGTGCCAGAGCAGAAGTCTGCCCTCTCTACTTGGGGTTATTGTCTGCCACTTCCACTTCCTCTTTTCTCTCTCTTCTCCTTTCCTGGAGACACCACTGTTTGTTTAGTGACTACACACACCACCCATACTGCTTCTCCACTTGCGCGGTTCAACGCTTTCTGTTGTATGCAGCTAGAAGTACAGTATGGCGTGCCTTCAAGGAAAGCCATGACATTTACTGCAATGATCACTCTTAGACTGTGACATTTCATATTTCTGCATTTTTTACAATTCACCCATATTGCTGCAACCCGCTGGTTGATTCTTATTTATAAAACTCTCTTAGGCCTCACTCCCCCCCATCTAAGATATCTACTGCAGCCCTCATCCTCCACATACAACACCGGTTCTGCCAGTCACATTCTGTTAAAGGTCCCCAAAGCACACACATCCCTGGGTTGCTCGTCTTTTCAGTTCGCTGCAGCTAGTGACTGGAATGAGCTGCAATAAACAGTCAAACTGGACAGTTTTATCTCAATCTCTTCATTCAAAGACTCAATCATGGACACTCTTACTGACAGTTGTGGCTGCTTTGTGGGATGTATTGTTGTCTCTACCTTCTTGCCCATTGTGCTCTTGACTGTGCCAATAATGTTTGTACCATGTTTTGTGCTGCTACCAATTTCTGTTGCCGCCATGTTGTTGTTATGTTGTGTTTCTACCATGCTGTGTTGTCATGTGTTGCTGCCTTGATATGTTGTTGTCTTAGGTCTCTCTTTAAGTAGTGTTGTGTTGTCTCTCTTGTCCTGATGTGTGTTCTGTCCTGTATTTATATTGTATTTATTATTATCATTCTTTTACATTTCAGGCCCCCGTCCCCGCAGGGGACCTTTTGCCTTTTGTAGGCCGTCATTGTAAATAAGAATTTGTTCTTAACTGACTTGCCTAGTTAAATAAAGGTTAAATACAAAACATTTAAAAAATGGTATTGAATACAGCATGTGTGGTCGTTGATCATGTTGATCAGGTCTGAGGTGAAAGAAGGATTCCCTAATGTCAGTGGACATCTGTGTTGGTAAGAAAGATCGGCCAGTGATAAAGAACATGTCTCTGCAGGCAAGAGAACTCGCCCTGGAGCTTCCAGAGAGAAGTGGATGGACCAGTGAGCTACACAAGTCATATTTCCTTCTGAACGTTCTTCAGTAGACTCAACTCCCAGACAGGCTTATATGATTTTCTTTCTGAAAGACTCATTTTTACTCCTTGTTGATACCAGGTAACTCCTGTGCATCTCTATGGAACTAACAAACACAGCTAGTTGACCTCAACATCAAAATTAGGCTGGCTGTCCTGCTTCCCGGATGCCCTGTTGCTCTGCACTTTGTCTGTTTCACCTCTGGATCAGTCGCACATGAAGAACCTTTTGAACTGTGACCTTTCACCATGACATTCCAATCTCTCCCAGAGCTCCAGAGCCCCTGGCCAGGTCTACATCAGTCCTGACGAGGAGGACTGCTAGTCATGGTTTACGTGTTTTGTGTGTTTGGTGAGTGGGCGGTTGCTGGTGTTTATTTACTGCTGACTCCGTTTATTTACTGCCCGCCGAGCAGAGAGAACAGAGGCCCCTGGATCTCACCCTATACCCCTACACCCCTACCCTATCCCAGCCCTGTGTCAGGGTCTCAGACCCCAGGCAACTCCGCTTTGCTATCCATGACTGAAAAAATAATGGTTTGCATGCGGTCACATTGACAAGGCAGTGTTAAGCTTACAATTTATGTAACGGTACTGTAACTATGTTTTGGAAGCCATTTTGGATGGATCCCTCATCATGACTAAGGATACACTCCACTTAGCTCTCCCTTCTGTTGCGATGTGGTAAAGCAGAGGTAGTCACATTTAAGCATGAAGTTCCAGAGTATTGATGGTTGTCTTTCCTCCCTGGGAGTTAATTGATTGATTAATGTCACCGATTGGCCAGACAGTTCCTTCACCTGGAGCCCCAGGGTTGAATCAATTCCTGATTAGAATGAAAGTATGGAAACCAGCATGAGTCAGACCTCCAGGCCTGGAACTGAGAAAGGGGCTAGCATGACCTCCAGGCCAGGAACTGAGAAAGGGGCTAGCAAAACCTCCAGGCCTGGAACTGAGAAAGGGGCTAGCATGACCTACAGGCCTGGAACTGAGAAAGGGGCTAGCAAAACCTCCAGGCCTGGAACTGAGAAAGGGGCTAGCATGACCTCCAGGCCTGGAACTGAGAAAGGGGCTAGCAAAACCTCCAGGCCTGGAACGGAGAGAGGGGCAGGCATGACCTCCAGACCTGGAACTGAGAAAGGCGCTAGCAAAACCTCCAGACCTGGAACTGAGAAAGGGGCTAGCAAAACCTCCAGACCTGGAACTGAGAAAGGGGCTAGCAAAACCTCCAGGCCTGGAACTGAGAAAGGGGCTAGCATGACCTCCAGGCCTGGAACGGAGAGAGGGGCAGGCATGACCTCCAGACCTGGAACTGAGAAAGGCGCTAGCAAAACCTCCAGACCTGGAACTGAGAAAGGGGCTAGCATGACCTCCAGGCCTGGAACTGAGAAAGGGGCTAGCAAAACCTCCAGGCCTGGAACGGAGAGAGGGGCAGGCATGACCTCCAGACCTGGAACTGAGAGAGGGGCAGGCATGACCTCCAGACCTGGAACTGAGAAAGGCGCTAGCAAAACCTCCAGACCTGGAACTGAGAAAGGGGCTAGCAAAACCTCCAGGCCTGGAACTGAGAAAGGGGCTAGCATGACCTCCAGGCCTGGAACGGAGAGAGGGGCAGGCATGACCTCCAGACCTGGAACTGAGAAAGGCGCTAGCAAAACCTCCAGACCTGGAACTGAGAAAGGGGCTAGCAAAACCTCCAGGCCTGGAACGGAGAGAGGGGCAGGCATGACCTCCAGACCTGGAACTGAGAAAGGGGCAGGCATGTGATTTGACAGACAATGTAATTTTTGGAGGCATCTGACTGCTCTGAAACTGAAAAACATCTGAATACGTGTACCATGAACTGATCTAAGAAAATAATCTCAATGTCAACAGGCTGTTTTCCCTTATCAGGAAAGTCAAAACCAAGGTCTTTAAATCACGCCCCCATGGGTAAACTCCATGTACTAGCCCAATACTTTATTCAAGATAAGGCTGTTCTTCACACTACTGGCAGATTAGTGCACTCAACACCTTTCACAGCAGACGGTTATGACTCGTCTCCCCTCAGACGGAAAAGCCAGTCAGGCAAGGTGGGATTCTTTTGTGATATTTACACAGTATACTTAGAAAGTATACTTAGACTACAACATCTGTTGGAGAAAGGCTTTGGTGGCCCAACAGGCAGATAGCTACAGTTGATTTTCCAGTTGTGTGTTTGTTTTGTTTTACAAACACACAACTGCCTGTCCCTCAGGCTGTTCCGAACCCGGACACCTCTTCAAACAGGATACAGTGGTTGACAGAAAAGGAGATTTGAAGTGATAGAGGAGAGAAAGGACACAATTGTCTCTACAGCCCTCTTCTCCTTCCCTGTGATAGCCCTGCATGCCCCTGGAAAGAGAAAGGAAAGCGATTTAGAGAAAGAGTGCGAGCGAGTGAGAGAACGCAGTTTCGCTGTGCAGCTGCTCCTCTGGATGATTTTGGATTACATCAGCAGCCGAGAAGAAAGGAGGGAAGGAGGGATCGAAAAGGGGGCACAGGGAGAAGGGTGTGAGGCACACTCCACAAATCAGGGCTCCTTTCTGAAGGGAGCAGGAGATTGCTCCGGAGTTCCTCTTGACAGAGCTATCATTGTTAGCAGGCTGAAGTGGCTGAAGACAGCGATGAATAGTGCTGTGGACTGTGCCCCCCCCCCAACACCACCACTGCACCCCATTCCACCGCCTCTGAGTTGTCTCTGTAGGCTGGGTTTGTGAGCAGCATACAATCACATTCCTTAGCAGGACTGTCTCGATTTCTCCTCTAGGATTAATAGATTCACATGTTTGAGGGAGAGGGAGAGAAATGTATAAAAAGGTAAACATTGAAGGGGTTGATAGAAATGAATCAGTATCCTTGACTAGTAGTGGTTACATAATATCTTGTGGACAGACAAGAGACTACGTAAAACATCTGACCAAATTCTGTGAGATTTGAGTTCTGGGTTAACCGAGTTTAGTGGTTCCATTGCTGTTATTTCTACCATGTTCTCCGGCGCTCTCATGGTAGTGCTGGTGGCCCTGATTCTCTTTAGGAGGATCATATGGCATACTGTCTGCCTTGTTATCGGGGACAAGATGCTCAACAGGCCCGCTAAGTCCAGAGCAGCCACACCGGCTCTTCATCATATTAATAATAATAATAATAGTCAGTTGAGCCATGATGACGATGAGGAGGAGGATGATGTGTTCCCATAACTACTATGGTTTTCAATTTCATTCACTGACTATTTGTATGTGGATATTCTGTGTATTCTCACAGTGACAATAATAAGGTAATAAACATGTCTTAATTGTTGAATGGTATGTTTTTTTTCTCTCGTTTGTGTGACTGACTGTGTGTGTGAGAGCAACTTGGGTGACTCACTCTTTGTATCGTCATTGTGCGGACAATATTTAATTACAGCCCGAAAACTATTTATTGAGTAAAAAAAAAAATCGGAGGAAATATAATGTGTCATGGTGCTTTCCCTAGCAGAAAAATGCTCCTTAAAACGGAGCAATAGCTTATATGCAGTACAATACATATACGGAGAGTTGAATTACACACATTAGTCTTTTTCCCATGCTCTCACTTAATGGCCATCTCAAGGGAAGGTTTGCTGTGATCATAGAGCTATGTGTCATTGAAGACTATTTATATTGGTGAAAAGCACCAGTGATGTCTTCTGGGCTTTGTTTGCTTAAAACAAGAGCAATGCATTACTGTGGAATAATTTATTTTATTGTTACTTTATTTGGGGATATTTTTTAGAAGGTCAACTGGTCTCAAGGTCTCTGGTTTGTTGTAGTCTAGCAGGAACCAGCTAACAATGCAGTGCAGTTTCAGACAACCTAGAAGTAGTCAAATAACAATGGTGCAAAAGATTGAATGCTGTTCTGACAAAATAAAGATGATTTAATTTACTACCCTGGTGCCTGTCTGTGAAATAAAATGGTGCTGTAATATATTAGCATCCATTGGGCCTGTGGTTCTGTGTGTGTGGCCACTCCTGAGCCCAATTACCAGCACAAGCTTTGTCAACAGGAATCATAATATACTAACCCTGACATTTTGTTCAATCTCTGAACACTCACACAGTGCAGCTGGGATGTTTTGTAAGGCTGGTTTATGATGAGGAAAATGGATGTTTGATTGTTCAGGCCCTATGAAGCAAGAGCTGGAAAAAGACGTGAATCAACGCATGAGCAGAATGTTATATGTGACACAAAGAGAAGTGACACATTTATGAGGGGGTGACTGTGAAAGAATGACCCTTTTCTACTAGAAGGGTCGTCTGCCTTAAATTGGATCTTGGCCGCATTTCTTTCTCATTTGTGCTGAAATGGCACCATTGTGTTAGTCCCCTTGTTTATGACTCTTTTTTTGTGACTGTTGTTTTGTTACTTGTAAGTGAGGGCACAACCCCTCTTTGTGTGATAACTCTGCCCCAAACGAACAACACAGTGGGGTTGGGGAATGTGATGTGTAGGGTGTGACTACATACAACCTCTCCCTCAGCAGATCCTTGTGGTTGATAGATGTTTAATGGCACTTTTATTAGCCCTCAAAGTCAAGGGCCTCACCTATTGGAAGGCAGGGAGATCATATTTCTGCAATATGAGGTGGTCCATCAGAACACTTGCGATCATTTGTCCTGCCATTCTGTCTCTCAGCTTGGTAGGTAATGTTCCCACTGTTCAGTTGTAGAAGAGGAGGGGGACTTCCTCCACTAGCTGTTAGTGTGTTAGGTATACGGAAAGGCTGCGACACACAGCACGCACACACACACACACACACACACACACACACACACACACAGTGCATCTGGACCCCATGATCGACTTTTGTGACCCCTTATGAATTCCAGCCCGTGTTTGTCTTGTTTGTCTTGCGTGGACACAGGGATGGCGACCTGCAGCACAGTCACCCACCATGTTACAGAGTTTCACTTCTGCTCCAACCCAGGATGAAAGCAGGTGGGGGAGGGAGAGCGGATGGGTGTACCAGTCTGCAGGGGCACAGGCCTTCCCATTGGAATACCAAAAGCATGTCCGTTGACCACTCCAGCCATATTCCAGCTAAAAGACATTGTCAACTTTCTTCTCGTATTCATTTCCATATTGAACATATGCACGATTAATACATTTATTGTATAAAAACCTCTTGCAAGGTGATACTTTATTTAGTTTTCTGCTACTCGCTGTTTGTTATCTATTATCTATGCATAGTCACTTTAACCCTACCTACATGTACATACTACCTCAATTACCTCGACTAACCTGTAGACCCGCATATTGACTCGGTACCGGTACCCCCTGTATATAGCCTCGTTATTGTTATTTTATTGTTACTCTTTTATTTGTTACTTTAGTTTATTTAGTAAATATTCTCTTAACTGTCATTTTTCTTAAAACTGCATTGTTGGTTAAGGGCTTGTAAGTAAGCATTTCACGGTAAGGTCTACACCTGTTGTATTTGGCGCACGTGACAAATACAATTTGATTTGATGCTATATTTAAGCAAATAAAGTTAACCAGGGCTGTCAAATGGTTAAAAAAAATGTAATCTAGTTAATCGCAGGAATTGCTGCAATTAATCACGATTAACCGCAAATTCTGAATTTGCCCAAATTAAGCTGTAATTTACAATTTTTTATACAAAATCGTTACAACAATATTGGCGTTTTAATTTTGTCCAAAGTAACGGCTAGAAAAATAATGTAGATTGATAAAGCACACTTTCTTTAACCTCAATGTCAACGTGTTGTCACGTGTGCTCCCTCTCCGGACTCTAGGTCAGCAGGCCGCTCGGTATGGAGCACACCTGTCACCATCGTTACGCGCACCTGCGTGTCATCAGACTCACCTGGACTCCATCACTTCCCTGATTACCTTCCCTATATATGTCACTCCCTTTGGTTTCTGTTCGTGTCTCTTGTTTTGTTCATTTGTTTATTAAATTATGCACTCCCTGAACTTGCTTCCCGACTCCCAGCGTACTCGTTACAGAATAACGCCTCACCAAAGGGAAGAATCAGGGGGTGTTTTTTATTTATTTTTGTATTGGAGGTGATGTCGGGTCCGGGTGTCCGAACCGGAGCTACCTGGGAGACCTCAGACGGTTTGTCTGGTTCCCCTGCCTCAGCTGGCTCGACGGGTTTCCATACCTCAGCGGGATCGATAGGCTCCCAAGCCTCAGCGGGATCGATAGGCTCCCATGCCTCAGCTGGCTCGACAGGCTCCCATGTCTCAGCTGGCTCGACAGGCTGCCAAGCCTCAGCTGGCTCGACAGGCTGCCGTGCCTCAGCTGGCTCGACAGGCTGCCTTGCCTCAGCTGGCTCGACAGGCTCCCATGTTCTCAGCTGGCTCGACAGGCTGCCATGTTCTCAGCTGGCTCGACAGGCTGCCATGCCTCGGCTGGCTCGACAGGCTGCCATGCCTCGGCTAGCTCGGCAGGCTCCCATGCCTCAGCTGGCTCGACAGGCTCCCATGCCTCAGCTGGCTCGATAGGCTCCCATGCCTCAGCTGGCTCGATAGGCTCCCATGCTACAGCTGGCTCGACAGGCTCCCATGCCTCAGCTAGCTCGACAGGGTCCCATGCCTCAGCTAGCTCGACAGGCTCCCATGCCTCAGCTAGCTCGACAGGGTCCCATGCCTCAGCTAGCTCGACAGGGTCCCATGCCTCAGCTAGCTCGACAGGCTCCCATGCCTCAGCTGGCTCGACAGGCTCCCATGCCTCGGCTCGCTCGACAGGCTCCCATGCCTCAGCTAGCTCGACAGGCTCCCATGCCTCAGCTAGCTCGACAGGCTCCCATGCCTCAGCTGGCTCGACAGGCTCCCATGCCTCAGCTGGCTCGACAGGTTCCCATGCCTCAGCTGGCTCGACAGGCTCCCATGCCTCAGCTGGCTCGATAGGCTCCCATGCTACAGCTGGCTCGATAGGCTCCCATGCTACAGCTGGCTCGATAGGCTCCCATGCCTCAGCTGGCTCGATAGGCTCCAATGCTACAGCTGGCTCGATAGGCTCCCATGCCTCAGCGGGCTCGATAGGCTCCCATGCCTCAGCTGGTGAACAGGTTCCTGTGCCTCGACCAAGGCAACCGGGGAGGTCTCAGCCGGCTCATCAGTCTCTCACGCCTCAGCCGGTTCGTCGGGGTTCTGCGCCTCAGCGACCAGTCCACTCCGGATCCCCGGGATCATCCCTTTGGTTGGCGACCTGCGTCTGGAGCCGAACGTGCCGCAGAGGGGGTACCGTCACGTATGCTCTCTCTCCGGCGCTCTAGGTCGCCATGCTCCCGCGTCTCAGCCGGACTGACAGGTTTCCCGTGCCTCAGCAGAGGTGGCCAGTTTGCTCCTGATCCCTGGGATCTTTCATTTTGGTCTGCGTCCTGCGGCTGAAGCCGCGCGTCGGGGAGGGGGTACTGTCACGTGTGCTCCCTCTCCAGCCTCTAGGTCAGTAGGCTGCTCATTATGACACACACCTGTCACCATCGTTACGCGCACCTGCGCGTCATCAGACTCACCTGGACTCCATCACTTCCCTGATTACCTTCCCTATTTATGTCACTCCCTTTGGTTCCTTCCCCATACGTTATTGTTTCTGTTTCAGTTTCCTGTCTGTGCGTTGTTCGTGTTTCTTGTTTTGTTCATTTGTTTATTAAATTATGCACTCCCTGAACTTGCTTCCCGACCCCCAGCGCACTCGTTACACTTGTTTTGACATCTCGTTGTTGTTTTTAGCGGTGTATATGATGTATTTTGGATGTTTTCAGTGTATTTTTCATGATTTCAGACAATTCGATTAATTACAAAAAATGTAATAACTTGAGCACAAAAATTACAAAAAGTTAACTTGCGTTAACTGATTAACTATAACAGCCCTGAAGGAGACGTTGAGAAGGGTCTGAGCTCTTTGAAAGAGAGTTTCCACCCCTGCAGGCAAAACATTGCGAGGATCTTCAATGCTAAAGGCTGCTACAAATGGTTGTAGATAAGGCTGGATAGCCCATAGCCCTGGGAGAGAGGGGGTTGTGAGACTGACTGAAGCCACTACACTCCATTTTTGTGGGTTTGGGGGATTGAGTTGTGCAGATGGGATCAACCAGGATATGGATCTGGGTAGGGATAGTGGAGGGAGAGGGGGAGGAGAGGTGGGGGTTTGGAAGGAGTTTTAAGGTGTCAGCATACTTCAGTTCGACTGGCGGCTAGCCGAAGTTGGCTAGGCAAACCAAATGAGTGTGCTCGCATATTCTCTTGAAAGACATTCGCTTGAAAAATTTGAAAAAAGCAGCAATAATACTGTTTGTCTATTTTAAGAGGCCATAGCCACTTCCTCAAATAGTCAGAATTATTCTAAGATAATTCAAGAAATCTGTCATTGATTTTGACGTTTTCGCCGAGATCTTAGTAATTTTAGATGTTTGGTGCAGTATTTCAAAATGAAAAAAATGGCATGAAAACAAGTTGTCTCTCGTTGAAGGACAACAAAGACTTTACTGAAGAATCCCTATTCCGCTCCGAAGTCCAAAATGAACAAAAACCTCACAAAATGTAATCGTTATGTATGCACAATCTCTTTCGACTGGGAGGCAGAGGGGTGGGTGTGTAGAGGAAGGCGGGTGTTGCTTGGAACTCTGGTGTATTGGATAACAAAACAAGGGTCAACAAAACCCACACAGAGGGTGTTAAAGGAGATATGGTGTCAGGAACCAGGAGAGATACAGCACTCTGTTTCAAGAGCCACATGCTGTTCTTGTTTGTTTGTTTTGCTTTATGGAGCATTTTCTTTATGTATAGACAACAACAAAAACATTTTCAAATGATGATGAATGTTAGATACTGTATGCCTGTTGTTATTATCTTTGAATATAAAGTATAAATATCAATTAAAACATGAAACATCAGCCAACATGTGAAAGCGTACGATAGTAGAATGGGCTGGTGTGCTCATACCGTGTTCGTCAGTTCATTGGCAATGTGTTGTAGGTCATTAGCATTGTGTTGTAGGCATCATCCTGGCACCTAACCTCTAAAAGAATGTTGTATCTCAGTTGGGAAAGCGTTTCAATTGATCCCCCCTCCGACACTGAGTGGTCAATCGACTTGACCATCAGCGGTGGTGAGTCACAGACTAGCCCCTCTACCTCTAGACAGCTGGTGGACGGCCCGCCAGTTCTCTAAATGTCTCCTTGATGTCTTTGTCATCTCACCAACCGGATCGTAAAGACACCATTAGGATTCCTGAGATGCCAGGGGCTGGGGCATGTCCGTGTGGACGCTCCCCAGCACCGTGCTGGTGATGATTGTGCTGCGTTGTGATGCATTTCAAACTACTTCCTTCCCGACGAGCCGCATCTTCAGCCCCTGCTATGGAATAGTGCTCTCCAGTGGAGGGTTAAGCTCTGGGTCAACTGGGTTGCCAAGGCCTTAAAAAATGTTAATAAAATGAATGGCCCCTAATCGGACCACCAGTGATGGCAGGATCCTTGTAGCATAGCAGGCCTGTAAATTCTGCCTTTACTTCCCTTCCACTCACAGTAAGGGAAGGCTGTGAAATGCTTTAAAATGCTCATAGCTTTACAAGACAAATCTTATTCCCTTTATTGGGGAATAAGATTAAGCAGCCAGACGTCTCTAGGAACGTCCTTATTGTTACTCTGCCACTCACATTCTTCTGTTTCTTCTGTTTACTTATCAAAAAAAAATGGTATTCTCATAATTGGCATGCAACTGCATACATAGTGTTAAGCATAGCTCTTCTAATTGGACTCATTGACATCGAGGCAGTTGCAACATTTTTGTGGAAAGGACACTTCAAGGATCTAGGAGAGACGGCCATGCACTAAAACCACTAACTCCATGAGGACAAAAGCCAGTCTCTTCTCTCGCCTGTCTGACACCAGGGGGGTTCCTTCAGCTCAGACGGCACCCGTCACCCAGTGGCCACATAGCCAGGCTATCATGACTTCAAAGACACTGTGAAGAGAGTGTTATCCGTCCACAATCATCTCCTACTAAAATAGCTGTTGTTACTCGCTGTCACCTGACACTGAAAGTGTCGGCTCATCACCTGGCTGGAGATTTTGTTGAGATTCTTAGTGGCCTGAAACGGCTTTATGAACTGAGAAGGTGAAACATTGATTCAGTAACAGGATGAACAGCAGTTATCTTACCTCAGCCTCTTCTATGCCATGATCTTTTTAATGAATGAAGTGGATTAGACTTCTGATATTCAACCTTTATTTAACTAGGCAAGTCAGTTAAGAACAAATTCTTATTTACACTGACAGCCTACCGGGGAACAGGACAGATTTTTACCTTGTCAGCTCAGGGATTTGATCCAGCAACCTTTTGGTTACAGGCCCAAACACTCTAACCACTAGGCTACCTGCCACCCAAATATATATATTGGACTGATACAAACAGCATATTCAGTATGTGGCAATCGAACCCACAACCCAGATGTTTCCAGCACCATACCCTAACCCACTGAGCCATTAAAATCACAGATCCATTCAGTGCCCAGATGTATCTGAGACAAGTCTTTATTCATGACCTTCTCCAACCCTCTCACCCCTTCTCTAACCCCCTCACCCGTTTCTCTATCCCCCTCACCCATGAGAGATCTTCACACATCAGTGCAAAATGCGGATTTCCCCCTTCCATCCTCCGATGCTCATGAACCAACTAGTGCTTAACCCAGAGACATTTATTTATTTTCATTTCTGTGGTTCCCCCACCCAGTGCAGCAAGGGGCCATAATGGGCCTCAGCCGCGGTGTTCTCTGTGTGATGCTATTTAGAGCCACATCTGTTTGTGGCCCCCATTTGCATCACTGAATGCATGCATTCTGAGGGCTACACCCACTCAGATTAGCCTCTCTGTGTAGGCTACCCATCTGTTAAAAAAGAGAAGAAGGAAAACATGTACATTCCCTAAACCAACTCCATCTGCCATTGGTGTTCAGCACAGGAGGCTGCTGAGGGGAGAACAGCTCATAATAATGTCTGGAACGGCGCAAATGGAATTAGCATCAAACACATGGAAACTCTTCCGCTCCAGCCATTACCACGAGCCCCTTTTCCCCAATTAAGGTGCCACCACCCTCCTGTGGTGTACAGATACACTACCTCACATTGTTGTAGTCGACTGCGTATCTCGATAAAATAAACTGAAAGCAAACTGAGTTATATTAACGTTCATAATCTTAACATTGTGAAATTATTCAAATCTAACTAGGTAGTCCTATGGATGCATTTATGCATCCTATCATATATTTCTACTGTAAATGGCATAATTTAATGACAACAATATTTTAAAGGGGAACTGCACCCGCTGATTTGGCCTCGTTTTTTTGGCTTGCTCCTCAAGAAATGCTGGTGGCCAAGACAGAAACCAAACGTGAGTTGGCTTGGGGGTGTGGTTTGATATGGGTGTTTCTTGGGTGTGTTGCCAACACCAAGACACATCCATCTGTCAGAACCTTGTCCGCAGCTGTTTCCCTTCGCTCAGTCACAACAAACAAACCTCCTGCAGGTTGAATTCAATAACTACAGGCAGATGTATGGTGAGATGCCGGAAAAAAGTGTTTATTTATTTATTTTAGGGTTTCATTCACAAAGGTGCCCAGATCACAGCAACACAACAATCAAACACAATATGAAACAAAACAGCAATCAAATGACAGCAAATGAACTTTGAACAGCTAGCTAACAGTACACTTTAACTTCAAATGAAAATGACTTTCTGACAAAATTAGACGTGTAATATCTGAAAATGTAGCTAGCTAGACTCTCTTACCCGTATACATGGATGGACGCTTCTCCTTCTCTGTCAGGGATGCCATGGTTGCCCTTAGTTTGAAGATGTAATCCGGAGCCTTCTGTGTTCTCTTTTCGACTCCGTCTGCATATTTGCAATCAAACGGCAGAATTTTCTCCATCTCCTTAGCTATCATACTCTAATTCCACTGATTTCAAAACTCGGTCCTTCAGAAAGTGGAGAGCAACACTTATGCAGTTCTACTACATGATATCTTTAAAAAAAGCCACGTTGGAAATGATTACCTACACATACTAACCAGCTCATATTATAGACAGAAGTGTGCTACATGGTAGACCAATCCGAACTTATCTCTCGGCATGTCCAGCCCACTCATTATCTCAGCCAATCATGGCTAGCGGGAAAGTTTCTGTCTTTTTCCATGGCTAAACCAACTAGGCTCGTAATTTAACAATTTTATTCCCCCAAAATGCATTTTGATTAAAAAAAAATTGTTTACGTTCAAATAGCGCTCCTGTGAAGTAGTGACACGCGACATATGCCTACTTTCCTGAAACGAGTCACATATAACAATGTGCACCATTGTCATTCCCAGCCGATACAGATACTGTGCCTATCGGCATTTTGTCTGGTGGTAGTGAGGCTACCTTGGCAAACATGTCAGAGTGGTCATACCTTCCTGTGTGGTGTCCCGTGTACAACAGGAGTTCCCTGATCCTGGTGCAGAATACACAGGGTTTCTCCCTGCCCGTATTGACTGATACCATTCAATTGAATAATAAAAAAGACCCAAGTAAAAGTTATGTCTAGTAAAAATGTTATGCCGAGTTCCAGGTATATCTCCTTTGAGAGAAGCCCGTCTGTGAGTCTGAACTTCATCACATTATTTTGCAAGTCTCTATGTGCTGGCTCCATACATGTTTCTGTGAACACAAACACACATTCACTTTTCTATTACTAATGGCAGTTAGGATAGGTCATATCTGACACACAAACAGGTGCTATGCTGACATTTGAACAGGTCAGACTAAACCTACATAATTCTCTTCTCCCCATCGACAACCTTTGGTGAGCAGGCAAGTGGTGAGGCTGGAGGTGAGATTCTTTGACACAGCCCCATTGACGGCCACTCATCAAAGATACTGGTCGGTCACACACAAACACACACACACACACAGAGCACTGATTACATGATCAATGTTGGTTATGACTAGCCTGGTGGACCCAACCTGATCGCTGCATTCACCTTTCTATTTTACTACAGATATCATAAAATGTGAAGTGAAATAGAATGGTGAACACAGTGATCAGACTGGATCCACCAGGCTAGGTTATGCCCTAGACATTGTATGCATCTAAGAAGTATAAAATAATCAACAAGTAATGTCAGTTTACATAAATTAGGTTTCACAATTGGGCTATCAAATGTATCAAAGTAATAAAGTGGGTTACCTTCTGTATTTGTACAAATGATGAGCCTGTGTAAGCTGTTGCCACCGACAGGTGAAGGTTGCTGGGCTGATACTTGCCAACAAGTGGCTGACTGTTCCATTCATAGGAATCCTCACAGTGAGGGCATGTCTGCATGATGCTGATGAGGGCCCCCTTGCTGGTCTTCTCTATGCTGCATGTTCGGCTGCAAACTGGACATCTCTCGAACAATTGCAGCAGGCAATATTATAAGGTGGTGTGGACTGGGAGGGCCTGTAAAAGGGTGATATAATAGACAGCCAAGTGGTGAATTGCATTTAGTTCTATAGAAAATGCAAAGCTTTTTGCTAATGCATTTCACAACAAAAATTACTAGTTGTATGTGCTTGGCTGGGGAATTGGGCTACTAGTTTATCAAGCTGGGTATATTTGAATACAACTTTCACATTTCACATAACAAACATTACCTGTCGTTGATGAAGCCGTCTGCGTCATATGGGCTGTAACCCGGGCCACTGTCAGAGGCCTCGTGATGGCATGTCCTTTTCATAGGAGGCGAGGGAGACTGGCAACAACGAAGGAGGTGTCACAAGTGTACATGTGTCGCATGACACACTTTTATTCTGAGGTCTTGCCTGACAAGCTGTAAAAATAGCAAGTCAACAGTGAATTAAATGATTTTTGGAGGCCACTAAACCATTCCAATCACATTGCTGTAGATGTTATGATAGCCACCTTTGCTCCTTCAGGTAGGTCCTAGGATCCATTCATGACAAGGGGATCAGTCTGGCACCCAACTGTGCACTTTGTCCAACAGAAAAACAGAGTCGGGGACTTCCGGTGACGCAATTTAGGAAATGGCTGCCTAGTTTTTTGTACTGCACATCGGTAAGGTGTTTCCCCCCTAAATACAATAATTTACTCTGAGCATTATAATAACTTACACAAAATGGAAAAGGTTGTGGAGCTACAACAATAGCCCATAACAAGACAGCAGAAGATATAATCGTCGACGAAACAGAGATGGCTAATGCTAGCGCAAATAAGCTAGCAGCAGCAAAATAACCCTCATTTCGTGAGATGATAAAGGAGGAATTGCATGAGACACTCACAGGCATACGAGAGGAACTTTGAGAAGATGTTCGAAAATAACAAAGGAGTTCAAGAAGGACATTATCTACAAGAATGGGGGACGCAGAACAGCGCATTGGGGAAACAGACACATGGAACACTGCAGTCAAGGAAATACTTGAACAGTCTTTGAAAAGCCATCATGCACTACAGGCAAAAGTGACAGAACTCGAAGATTTTTCACTCCGAAACAACATTAGACTTTGTTCCGTGGCAGAGGGCACAGAGAAATACTTGAAGACGACACTGACCTGTGAATCGAGAGAGCACACCGAGCTCTGGCCTCAAAACCTCCCAGCGGTGCCCTACCAAGATAGTTAGTAGTACGGTTCCTAAAGTTCTCAGTCAAAGAGAAAGTCTTATGTGCAGCCTGGAAAAAGCCTGTTAACTTCCAAGGCCAACGAGTGTTCTTTGATCATGACTACGTGGGAGAGATACTGAAAAGAAGGAAGGAATACACCCCCATCAAGAAAGCACTTAAAAAGAAAGATATTCGCTTCCAAACACCATTCCTGGGCAAAAATGCGGGTATTTCTGGAAAATGGCCCGGTTACATACAAGCATGCAGACGAGGCAGCTGAGGACCTGAAGTCGAGGGGCGTCCCAGTGGAGTATACCGCCAGGAGAAAGGCATCTTCACCGGCAGGAAGACTCGAGCAGGCCCTCCCAAGGATCGTTGTCGGTGAGCAGAGTCACAGAAAAAGAGGGAAACCACCTCGGCGAGAGGACGTTCACATCCGAGAGAGATTCAGGCATTTCCAATTAGAAGATGGAAGACAATCGGATTTAACAGACTTAATAGTTACCATGAGCTGTTAAGATGTATTGGGTTGTTACGGTTGACATTGCAATAGGTAAAATGTCTCCCCTATTTTCCCCCAATGCTGAGCAAGAGTGAGTAGCCAAAAGTATGTGTTCTTTATGGACACATTATGTATGGTCACGTAAATAACATATCTATAAGCTTATGATTAATGACACATTGACAACGGGTTGACCGAAGGGCATATCAAGGGGAGGATATGCACGCACAACCTATATAGTTTGCACTTGTAATTAACCAATGTGTATAAGCGACGAAATAGGTGCCCATTTTATTTTCGGTTCCAGCAGGTCTTGTTTGCGACTGCGTCACGCACTTTCATATCTGAGCGAGGGGCCCCTCCTGCGGACAGGCTCATCCCCTCAAACTCCAGCGACAAGAGACAATCCTCCAAATAGCAAGGTGCGTTGCAATCTTGGTCCCAAATTCAATTAATTTTGAGTTTATATCAGAAATAAAAGACAAGGAGGGTAAATTTATACTTGTTAAAAGTAAACTGGATAACAAGGAAGTTACATTATTTAATATATGCGTGCCCCCAGGGAGTGACATGGTCTTCTACAGGAAGGTGTTTGATTTAATTGCCACAGAATCCTCTGGCACTCTTATCTGTGGAGGGGATTTTAACACGATTTTAAACTCAAAATTGGACCACACAAATCAAAATATGAAAATTAGCCTAGTTGCTAAAAAGATCAATAGGATATTGCAGGATTTAGGACTGCTTGAAGTATGGCATTGACGAGTATACAGCTTCATCAAGTGCATTGACGACGTCATCCCCACAGTGACCGTACGTACATATCCCAACCAGAAGCCATGGATTACAGGCGGCAACATCCGCATCGAGCTAAAGGCTAGAGCTGCCGCTTTCAAGGAGCGGGAGTCTAATCTGGACACTTATAAGAAATCCCGTTATGCCCTCAGACGAACCATCAAACAAGCAAAGCGTCAATACAGAATTAAGATTGAATCCTACAACACCGGCTCTGACGCTCGTCGGATGTGGCAGGGCTTGAAAACTATTACGGACTGCAAAGGGATACCCAGACTCGAGCTGCCCAGTGACGCGAGCCTACCAGACGAGCTAAATGCCTTTTATGAAGCATGCACGAGAGCACCAGCTGTTTTGGATGACTGTGTGATAACGCTCTCGGTAGCTGATGGGAGCAAGATCTTTAAACAGGTCAACACAAAGCCGTGGGGCCAGATGGATTACCAGGACGTGTACTCAAAGCATGCGTGGACCAACTGGCAAGTGTCTTCACTGACATTTTCAACCTCTCCCTGACCGAGTTTGTAATACCTACATGTTTCAAGCAGACCACCATAGTCCCTGTGCCCAAGGAAGGGAAGGTAACCTGCCTAAATGATTACCGCCCCATGGCACTCACGTCGGAAGCCATGAAAGGCTTTGAAAGGCTGGTCATGGCTCACATCAACAGCATCCTCCTGGATACCCTAGACCCACTCCAATTCGCATACCGCCCCAACAGATCCACAGATAATGCAATCTCAATTACACTCCACACTGCCCTTTCCCACCTGGACAAAAGGAACACCTATGTGAAAATGCTATTCATTGGCTCAGCTCAGCATTCAACACCATGTTGCCCACGAAGCTCATCCCTAAGCTAAGGACCCTGGGACTAAACACCTCCCTCTGCAACTGGATCCTGGACTTCCTGATGGGCTGCCCCTAGGTGGTAAGGGTAGGTAGCAACACATCTGCCACGCTGATCCTCAACACTTGGGCCCCTCAGGGGTCTGTACTTAGTCCCCTCCTGTACTCCCTGTTCACCCACGACTGCGTGGCCAAACACGACTCCAACACCATCATTACGTTTGCTGACGACACAACAGTGGTAGGCCTGATCACCGACAACGATGAGACAGCCTATAGGGAGGAGGTCAGAGAACTGGCAGTGTGGTGCCAGGACAACAACCTCTCCCTCAATGTGAGCAAGACAAAGGAGCTGATCGTGGACTACAAGAAAAGGCGGGCCGTACAGGCCCCCATTAATTTCAACGGGCTGTAGTGGAGTGGGCCGAGAGTTTCAAGTTCCTTGGTGTCCACATCACCAACAAACGATCATGGTCCAAACACACCAAGACAGTCGTGAAGAGGGCACGACAAAATAATTTTCTCTTCAGAAGACTGAAAATATTTGGCATAGATCCCCAGATCCTCAAAACGTTCTACAGCTGCACCATCGAGAGCATCCTGACCGGTTGCATCACTGCCTGCTATTGCAACTGCTTGGCATCTGACCATAAGGTGCTACAGAGAATAGTGCCTACGGCCCAGTACATCACTGGGTCCAAGCTTCCTGCCATCCAAGACCTATATAATAGGCGATGTCAGCCCATAAAAAAGCCCATAAAATTGTCAGAGACTCCAGTCAACCAAGTCATAGACTATTTTCTCTGCTACCGCACGGCAAGCAGCACCGGAACGCCAAGTCTTGGACCAAAAGGCTCCTTAACAGCTTCTACCCCCAAGCCATAAGACTGCTGAACAAATAATCAAATGGGCACCGGACTATTTACATGTACAAATGACCTCAACTAACCTGTACCCCCGCACACTGACTCTGTACCGGTACCCGCTGTATATAGCCTCGTTAGTGTTATGTTATTGTGTTTTTTTTACTTTAGTTTATTTGTTAATTATTTTCTTAACTCTTCTTGAACTGCACAGTTGGTTAAGGGCTTGTAAGTAAACATTTCACGGTAAGGTCTACGCTTGTTGTATTCGGCGCATGTGACAAATAAAGTTTGATTTGATTTGATCACTGGGGCCAAGCTTCCTGCCATCCAGGTCCTCTATATCAGGGGAAGGCCCTAAAAATTGTCAAAGACACCGGCCACCTTAGTCATAGACTGTTCTCTCTGTTACCGCATTGCAAGCGGTACCGGAGTGCAAATTCGAGGTCCAAAAGGCTTCTTAACAGCTTCTACCCCCAAGTCATAATTCTCCTGAACATCTAATCAAAGGGCTACCCAGACCCCTCTTCTACGCTGCTGCTACTCTCTGTTTATTATCTATGCATAGTCACTTTAACTCTACCTACATGTACATATTACCTCAATTACCTCAACTAACCGGTGCCCCCGCACATTGACTCTGTACTGGTACCCCCTGTATATAGCCTCGCTTGTTATTTTACTGCTGCTGTTTAATTATTTGTTACTTTAATTTTCTATATTATAAGTCTTTTACTTATGTATTTTTTACTTAACACTTAATATTGAATTTTTTTCTTAACTACTTAAAGCATTGTTGGTTAAGGGCTTGTAAGTAAGCACTTCACTGTAAGATCTGCACCGGTTGTATTCGGCGCATGTGTCAAACAAAATTTCATTTGATTTAAATCCTATTTACACTTTTGACACTAGAATAAATGTTTCTGACTCATATCGATGCCCCATAGGCCGTTTTCAAAAAGATGAGTTGGTTTTTACGGGCAGTCACTCTTTAAAACGTACAAAGTATTACAGATACAGTGTAAGGTTTTCTCTGACGCTTTTGGAAAAAGTAGAACCATAGTAGATGTATCTCTATTTTCTGATTGGAATATTATGGAGTGAGGGCCCTGGCCTGTTCCCAAAGGTTGGACTGCTGTTGTTCTCCCCCTAGTTAACTATTCTTCAGGTTGTGTTTGAATCTAATTATGGGCCAATCAATCTTCCCTGGCATGTGAAGAGAGGAACAGACATCTGCTAACATGGTCTCCAACCTTAGCCTTTGAAAGAGAATACTCAAATAATTAATAATTATGCCTTCTTGTGCGATCTTCCAGGAGTTAAAACAGAAATTCCTAGTAGTCTCTTCTATATTGTGTTGTGGATGTAAAAGTAGTTTTCCACATCTTCAACACTATCCCAGTTCCAAGTACTGGAATATCCTAGCCCTTTTAGTGGAACGATGCCAGACCACCATATTACTTAGCACATTGTAAATATGGGCTCCTCTATTCTTCTGTTTTTCAGTATTGACCTATGGGTTGAGCCGGTGTATTTATTTGGAATGAGTTGAGCCCTCCTATACTTAGCAAGAACATGAGTTGTAATTTACTTGTAGTGATCCGAGTGTATCACTTCCTTTAGCATCTCCCTTGGCCCTATTTAGTTTTAAAGGCTTTGGTTTCTTTGCACATACATTTAAGATGCTTGCATTTTGTGAATACGTAATTATGGCATATTGTGCCTGCTGACTATAGCAGAAAGATCGCCTGTCCACTTGCATTAGGGTAACTTGATTGTGTGAGCATCTCAAGACAGCATTCACTTTGGCCTGGTTTCAGATGTGTTGTATGGCCTTGTATTTTTCACATGGTGCTATTTGGGGGTGGAGGTTGCGGCTGCTTTTGTGGTGTTACATGATCGGTGGTGAATTCAAGCCTCATCAAAGAGAGCACAGGGGATTTATGTGTTCAGAAACTCCCTGTCATGAAAGCATATTTTGTTTTCTCTGCTGTTCCCTCCATTGACTCGCATGTGGTATTAGCATTTTTGTTTCCAAATGCTGCGAACTGAAAGTGAGGTGTTTTGTGGAGCCCTTGTTAGGAGCATGCTGAACACTAGTATATATACATATTTATAGTGAGGATCCTGCGGGTACATCTTTGATGTGCAGAGGAACTAGTTAATCAATTCACCAATAGGTGGCGCTCATTCCTCAAAGGAACTTTGCACCAAAGTGGATGATCAGCAAATCAGTCTAAATGCTTGCATACATTTTAATTAGAACTTATGTTTAATTATGAGCTTATCTTTGTTTGTATCTTTGTTCAATCTTAAAGGTCCAATGCAGATGTTTTTATCTCAATATCAAATCATTTCTTGGTAACATTTAATTACCTTACTTTGATTGTTTTTAATTAAAGTGGTTAAAAATAAACAAAAATAGCTTCTTAGCAAAAGAGCAACTTCTCAAGCAAGAATTTTACTATGACTGTCTGGGAGTGGTCTGAGTGGGGAAGGGAAACCCGAAAACTAGCTGTTATTGGCAGAGAGGTTTGGAACGCTTAACTAATTTACCGCTTGGTGATGTCACCAGGCAGGCCAAAACTCCATCCCACCAAAACAGCCTGAAATTTCAGATGGCCTTTTCAAACAGCTCTTACAGTAAAAGGACATTATCATCATTTTTACAATTTCACAGTATTATTTCAACCTCATAGCATAGTTTGGAAATATATATAAAACACAGGTACATCGCATTTATGACTGCACTGGGCCTTTAATATAAACGTAATTTACTTTATATAGTTATTGTCAACTAATGTGACTACTCAATAGTAGTTTTATGGGACAGTTTTATAGTAGTAATCATTGTGTTAGAATGCTCATCAGAATTTGTCCGTTTTTTATTATTCATCCTGTTTTTATTGGTGGTAGACCTTGGGTGATCAATCTTGATACCCTGGCTCTGTGTACAACCACAGGAGGTTGATGGCACCATAACTGGGGAGGACGGCGCTCGCGGTTAGTGGCTGGAGCGGAATAAGTGGAATGGTATCAAATACATCAAGCACATGGTTTCCATTCCATTGCTCTGTTCCAGACGTTATGATGAGCCATCCTCCCCTCAGCAGCCTCCACTGTACAACACACCAAAATCTATTTATTTTCTAGAACCCAAACGAGTTGGATGGCTCAACAAAGTGACCGCTGCTTTGTAATTCTTCCCTATTTGCTCTCCAAAACAAACAGGCTGCGCTGAGGCAGGGGGCTCCACTTGGACTGTACCCTCCAACCTCTCACCTCTAACCTAATACATGCAGCAGCATGCTATGTGTATTCGGCTGTATGCTGTGTGTGTTTCAGGCTACTGCTGTGTACAGTGGAATCCAGCAGTCAGAGCATCGTGTGTACCTGAGTCACCTATGGAGTGGGCCGGGGCACAGTGATCTGTCTGACCCAGTCGCTGGCCTTGCCCGGCTCCCTCTCATGGACAGCCTTATCTGCAGAGCAGTGTGTGGCTCCACAGTCCAGGATGCTGCTGCTGGCATAGGGGACACAGAGACCCATAACAACACACACAGAGACACGCCACTATCGCTAATGTGTATGACAGAATGTCTCAAATATTGCTTTTACTAAAACCCCTTGAATTGATAGTAACACAGCCAGCTCCCTGACTTAAGTGTGAAACGTCCCTTTCCAGAATCTTCTTGTGTCCTCAGAGTAGAATGCCACGAGGTGTGCATGTCTAGATTACAGTGGAATGGAATACCAGTTTCAGTGTGGACAGTGTGAAGTATTTAGTGAAGTATTCAGTGTGAAGTATTTAGGAAATGTTTACCGTCTCTCAAATGGGTAGTTAACATGCCTCTCTTTCCTGATTTAAAGGAAGTGCTCATTTTCCACAGGAGTGAAGATTGATGTATTTTATAGTGTGCTTAAAGAATTTGACATGTTTTACAATGACCATCTGAGGCAAGAGTAAGTCATTTTGAATATGTCCTATCCATCGAACTGAAGGGAGTCATCTGCTTGAAGGGACGAACAGGCCGGCACGGCTCTTTCTGCCGCTAGATATCTAGATGTTAAAGCCTCTCAGTAGGAGTCACATTCAAATCATTACAAACTCACAGCTACTTATTTGGCACGCGCTAATGGTCAGATGTGCAACAAGTGTTCATAGCTTCCTCTGCTTATGCCGTGCCAGATCCTGTAACATATGTCCCTCTGTCCGTGCCGTTGCACTTGGCACCGTCCAGTGAAAATGACACCTGTACCTTCACGCGACACTTCTCCCCAGGATGCAGTCGCCAATATGGACAGGAGAGAACCTTTGCGGACGGACAGCTTGCCCTCTGGTGCACCCGCCACATGCCAACATGACGCAGCCTATCTGTTCATTATGAAAGAATAAGCATGTGCTTGTTCTTTTGCCTCGCTCTTTTCGAGGGCGCGCATGTAGCTGAACAGATGTACATTTAACACGCCTGGCTCTGCACTCTCCCGCCAACATGACCCCAGGGTGTGCCATATACCCACCTCCTCTACAACCCTCGCCAATTAGAGGGAAAATGAGAGGGGGGAGTTGGTGTAACAATGGAGGCCTTGTGCCGGGCGCATGGCAGGCCAGTGTGGGGGCTGTAGATGGACTCGTGGAGGCGCTGGGAATGATCTGGCAGGCAGGTGCTCCTTTTGTCTCTGGGACAGTACCAGCAGACAATAGCCACAGCACTGTCACTTTGCTCACTGACTTGATACACTGGAGCAATGGTAGCTAGAGGGCCTCAACTTTGACCCCAAGGCAGTCTGGACAGACAAGACCTTGCAGGGTTGGTGTGTGCAGCTTGAGACACACGCTGTGGTGTCAGCGGGAAAGAAAGGCAGAGATGGATGTCCCAGATTCATTGGTTTTATTTAATCAGTCTGTTTAATGAGGTGAGCTGCATATGATTGGAAAAACCTCAAATATATGTTCTTGTTGGGACTAGTGAAAAACTTGGGAAATATTCACTTTAATCAATGGTGTTTTATATGATAGGAATGATATACTGTTTGGCATAAAGTGACCCGATTCAAAGACAATTACATGCTAGTCTATTGCAAATGTCACATAACTTTGAGGCAACTTTGCCAGGAACTTGTTTGAAATATGGAAATAAAACATAATTTTGACTTGCTGGAAATGCCTTTGAAGCATCGAAGGATTTTCCTGAAGGCACAGGCCTGTCTACTGACATAATGTCTCTGATGCTCCCAGTAGGCATCTTATAGATACACAGACATGTTGGTACGCACCTGAAGAATGTATGTTACTACATGCCAATTAAACTGGTTGGTGAAGAATCTGTTATAATGATGTAAGTATAGCTATCGTCTGTTGTCCAAAAGGGTGTCCTCTACATGAAGAGTTTCAGAGAGACAAATAATTATGTTTTTTTTTTTTTTGCAAAACGCTATACATTGAGTATACCAAACTTTTTTTTGTTGCCCTCAGAACAGCTTCAATTTGTCAGGGCATGGACTCTACAAGGTGTTGATAGCATTCCACAGGGATGCTAGCTCACAATGCTTCCCACAGTTGTGTCAAGTTGGCTGGATGTTCTTTGGGTGGTGGACCATTCTTGATACAAACGGGAAACTGTTGAGCCTGAAAAATCCAGCAGTACAGCAGTTCTTGGCACAAACCGGTGTGCCTGGCACCTACTACCATACCCTGCTCAAAGGCACTTACATTTATTTTCTTGTCCATTCACCCTCTGAATGGCACACATACACAATCCATGTCTCAAGGCTTACAAATCCTTCTTTAACCTGTCTCCTGCCCTTCATCTACACGGATTGAAGTGGATTTAACAAGTGACATCAATCAGGGATCATAGCTTTCACCTGGATTTACCTGACCAGTCTATGTTATGGAAAGAGCGGGTATTCTTAATGTTTTGTATACTCAGCGTACAGTGCATATCCTCCTCACTCTCAGAGAAATGATACATTTGTGGCATAAAAAAAAATATGAAATATAGTAATATTAGATCTGTAAGTAAAACATTTACGTTTGACATTTTAATAATTTAGCAGATGCTATTATCCAGAGCGACTTACCATAAGTGTATTCATCTTACGATATCTAGGTGAGACAACCACATATCCCAGTCAAATGTACAGGATACACACATTCTATTCCAGCTAAACAATGGATATATGTGAGGACAGACGCTGGGAGACGAGAAGCAAGTACAGGGAGTGAACATTTAGTAAATAACTGACATGAAACAAGGACAGCCTCTGAACAGGGGAAACATAACTGCAATATGCTGACACGGGGAACAAACTGAGGAACAGACAGATATAGAGGGGGCAATCAACAAAGTGAAGGAGTCCAGGTGAGTCTAATATTGCGCTGATGCGCGTATTAATGGTGACAGGTGTGCGTAATGATCGGCAGCCTGGTGCCCTATAGCGCCAGGGAGGGGGAGCGGGAGCAGGCGTGACAGATATATAGCGTTTAGCAACAAAAACATTTTCATACACATCTATGAATAAAGAAATACGAGAACAGTAAATGTACACACATGAAGGTAACCATATGCAATCATTTCTGATGAAAAAACACAATGTGAAAAATTGGTGGATATAGCATTTTGTAAATAAACTATTCATATACAGAAGTGCATATAGGGTTACGGAGGGGGGTGCACTTGCCATATTGTGGCACACTAGTCTTTTTGATCATATCCTTCAATAAACATAGGCAGGACTGTATTTATCAAACTCGCTTCCAGTATGCACGGATATTAACACATTAATTAATAATTGATACCACTTAGCACATCTGTTCCCTTAATACCAATGCAGCTAGAGCCTCTAATGAATGCAATATGTTTAATTGGAAAGTAATCAAACAATCCATCCTCTGGTTTTGTATGTCTGTATCATATGGAGCATGAAATGTGAACATGATTATATATGACTATATGAACCAAGTTAGAGGGGAACTCAACACATCACCCCAACTACCGCGACCAGCAGCTCACCTCCTTGACCCTGATGCAATGCTTGACAAGTTTCCTCTCCAGCAGATATGTGGGTCAGCGGTGGGGGGAGAGTGAAGCGTGCCCAGCTTCAGACGGTGACATGATGGTGACCAGTCTTAGACCAGTCCCAGTGACTCTCTCTCAATGGAAGGCCACCATCTCCCCAGAGCACTGACCTCATTCTCGCTTTCTATATGAAACTCATTAGTTGCTCATACAATGGCCTTTGACCCTCAGCCCCTCCCTGCTGCTGAGTTCACAGCTGTACAAAAAAATATGTTTTCTGGTGGGAGGCTGGTAGCCAGTACATTTTTACATTTTTACATTTTAGTCATTTAGCAGACGCTCTTATCCAGAGCGACTTACAGTAGTGAATGCATACATTTCATACATGGCCCCCCGTGGGAATCAAACCCACAACCCTGGCGTTGCAAACACCATGCTCTACCAACTGAGCTACAGGGAAGGCTTAGGGGGTGGTTGGACTGTACAGTACATCAGCTGTTTATGTTTTGATCGTGGTCAGCCTCAGCCGGCCTCTTCAGTGTTCCATATCTTTGGGCAAGCAGAGCAACCAGGCCCGGCCACCCGTGGTCATTTTCTATTTGTCCACGCGTCTCTGATACAATCACAGGGCGGTTCAGTTCTCAACTGCCAGTCATAACAAACAAGAGCACTCGTTTCATATGGAAATGGTACAGTAGCGTCACAATGACCCTGTCTGGGCTTCAATCTGTCTTATTGAAAACTGATTGAGAGCTTCTAATGAGTCTAAGAAATGACTGTGATGAGTCTTTGTGTAACTTCATTTAGCAAGGACCTCCCAAGTGGCGCAGTGGTCTAAGGCATTGCATCGCAGTGCTAGCTGTGCCACTAGAGATCCCGGTTTCTAGTCCAGGCTCTGTCGTAGCCGAGACCCATGGGGCGGCGCACAATTGTCCCAGCGTCATCCGGGTTAGGGGAGGGTTTGGCAGGTGTAACAGTGTAGGTTCCGTCCCTCTCTTCGCCCCAACCCGGGCTCGAACCAGGGACCCTTGCACACATCAACAACTGACACCCACCGAAGCATCGTTACCCATCGCGCCACAAAAGCCGCGGCTCTTGCAACGCAAGGGGAAACCCTACTTCAAGTCTCAGAGCGAGTGACGTCACTGATTGAAACGCTATTAGCGCGCACCACCGCTAACTAACTAGCCATTTCACATCGGTTACACAGGCAGGGATGTTCTTCTCCCATTGCACGCTAGCGACTCCTGTGGTGGGCCAGGCGCAATGCACGTGGACACGGTCGCCAGGTGTACGGTGTTTCCTCTGAAGCAGTTTGGCTTGGCTGGGTTGTGTTTCGGAGGACGCATGTCTTTCAACCTTTGCCTCTCCCGAGTCTGTACGGGAATTGCAGCGATGGGACAAGACTGTAACTACCAATTGGATACCACGAAATTGGGGAGAAAAAGAGGTTAAAAAAATTATATAAATAAAAAACACTTAATTTAGCAAGACATCTTGTCTAGGCTGACTGGTGCAAATGGACAGCATAGATTATCCAAGGTATAGCGGTAGGAGTTGGAGATTATTAAAGTTATGACATGTTTTCCTTAGGCATTAAACATGGTGGAAATACTTGCCAATACAAGTTTCTATGGAGGTTGACACCATAAGCAGAGGCAAAACTGGAGTGGCTTTAGTCATGCCTCCAGTTTGTCAATGTAATGACTGTGAAGGGCATGAATGGGCATGATGCATCTCATTTTCTATTATTATAAAGATGCATTTGTCAACCTTTGTTTGTTGCCTAATTAAGTTTGTTTGCCAACAGTTTGTGTGAAACCATGTGGAAAGCAAACATGCAGAATTTCCCAAAAATGCCCCCGATCTTGCCCCATCCCACCTTTTGTTTTTTCTGCTGATGGCCATTACTGTCAACAATAGCAAAGTAAGTGCAAGTTATCTTGTTATCTGTTGTGTCAGCTTTGTTGACTCTGAATGTCGCCTCGGAACTGTCCAAGAAGTTTGGCTTTTGTAAAGTAGCAGCATCAAAAACAAAAACAAAACAAAGATGTCACTCCTGAATGTCAAGTGTGAGGGTAGAGTCAAGACCTGGTAAAAAGGCATAAAACAAATGTGACCACCACCACCACCCTCCTTCCCAATTCCCCCTCACCTCTTCCACCACCACAACCCCACCCTCCAGTGAAGATACAAGGACTTATTTTATGCTGGAACAAATGTCGGCCCCCTCAGTACAGTTAGCAGCAACAAAGGGAATCAAAGCTGGTGTCCATGAATGGCCGCAAGGTTCTGGCACGGTGCGCAGGGGACTGGAGTGTGGCGCTCGCACCCACCAGCAACAGATGGGCGAGCGGAGAAGGTGCCACAGGCACCAGACTGAGCAGAGGGAAGACCCCCATTATCATAGGGATGGACAGAGAAGGGAGAGGGCTGGGGTGACAAAGGTTAAGAGAGGGGAGTGGCCAAACAGATTTTGGAGTATGAGTAACGAAATCACCCAGAAAGCGGTGAAAAGAGAGCTTGGGCCGGTGTGGAGGAGCAGATGCTTGGCAGGCTCTGTGGCGGTAATGAGAGACACGCTCTGGCCACATGTTAGTCACATCACAAAACAACATCAACCAAACTCTGAATTGTTTCAATTAGTTGGAAGTAAGCACCCTGTAACAGTGGAATGGTATGCATGCTGCCATGCTCAGATGGTTTATTTGGACTTCATTAGGCTGGAGCATGGAAATCATAATGATTCAATGATCTGTCTGAGCTATTACAGATAAGACCCGGACTTCACTCTCCAATGCCATAATACATGCTGTAATCATCATACTTACACTGAGATCAGGTATACGAAACAATCATATACATCATTTCGGTTACATTTGTTTCACAACCATTGAAGACATTTTTTAAATGTCTTAACATTTAAATCTCCTTTGTATCCATGAAACAGTGTTAACAGCAGAATGGATAGATGTGTGGGTTGAAAAAGAAGCAGATTCATTGTGGTGGCTTCAGTGGAGCACTGTGGCAGGTTCACAAGGCTATGGATGCATCCGGTCACACAGGGAAACATTCCTACAGGATCAGGTTAACAGGTGGGTGAGGAGTGATTCCCAGCCCTCCCCGAACCACGAGCTGAGTGGACAGCTAAATCACAATAATCTGTTTCTTTGTTTCAGGCCAACAGAGAGATCTCCATAGCATGTTTTTAATCCTGCTATTCTGGCAGCGTCTCAGTGGAGGGAGTGTAAATGAAGTGGAGGTTCTGCCATTTCCTGTTTTTTATTTAACTAGGCAAGTCAGTTAAGAACAAATCCTTATTTACAATGATGGCCTAGGAACAGTAGGTTAACTGCCTTGTTCAGGGGCAGAACAACATATTTTTACCTTATCAGCTCAGGGCTTCGATCCACCAACCTTTCAGTTACTTGCCCAACGCTCTAACCACTAGGATACCTAACGCCCCTTGCTCGCATTCTAATAGTTTGCCTAATTTCAGTTTATGTGACTAAACAAGCAAGTGTAGTGTAGAGAATCATTGTACCATCTAAGCCGCTGTGAAATACATTTTGCATAACCAAAAATATTGTATTTTCAGCTGTTTGAAGCTGGTGTACAAAACCGAAAGTAAAAGATGCAAAAACGAAACTTAAATACGGGAAGCAGAGAAATAGGTATAATACGGGCTACACATACATTACTCGCAGAGAAATGACAACTTTTGGGTTAGTTGCATGTGGGGATGTGGTGTTGCTACCTACCCCTCCACTCAATTAGTCTGTTAACACAAAGACCGTCTGACCATGAGCCCTGTTTTAATTGCTCTGACAGCCCTTTTTTTTGGCGCGCTGTGCCTCTGCGACCAGACTGATGACCATTGTTCACTAATATCTGCCCTGGCCCTCTCATTGTCCTCTGACATATGAGTGGCACATAGCCCACAATCTATTGTGGCATCTGCACACACACACACACACACACTCTCTCTCTCTTACACACACATACACCCACTAAATGGATATGGATGCGTAGGATGGGCGCGCTCTGCAGGGGATGAGAAGGGACGCACGTCCGCCCTATATGATTACAAAAACAACCTCTGATACCGCGTGTGTGTGCGTGTGTGTGCGTGTGGATGCGTGTGTGTGCGTGTGGATGCGTGTGTGAGAGGTTCCTGATGGGGACATGCCACCCATGAGTCCCGCTACCACAGTCTAGTGATTGCAATCACCGGGCTAGAAGTAATTTGCCATAACGCAGTCCTGGAAATTGAAATGGCAGTTTTGATTGTCCCAGGGGAAGCGGGAAATCTCCTCGTCTCTTTAATTGTCCTCTGGGTTTCTCTACGGGTGGCTGGGAGGAGTATTGGACAACCAACTACCAAGCTGCTCCATTGTTACAGGTTATATAACAAAATCAAAATGGTATCTGGTACTCCTCCTCAGAATAATGGCAGACAATACTACTTACTCACTGAATAAATGTGAAACATTGGGTGTTTCATTGGGTGTTTCACACGTGCTTTGGGTTAAGTATTAGGTTTGATAACCATTTTCAAGGGAACCTACTAGGATAGACTATATAAACAGATCAGTTCTTGAAATGGCTTTTTCATGAAGTAAATAGTCTTTGATTACTTGAGTGGCAAAAATGAATAAAGAGTCACACACTCTATATAAATAAACTCCCAGTAATTTATTGGGTAAATCACCAGCGTTTCGGCATCACTGTGCCTTCTTCAGGGTAATGTCATGAATGCTTTGAACCAGGTTATGTAGACAAACAGTGCAGTTAGTGCAACCAATGACAATAGTGATGTGTGTGTCATAGTTATTAGGTTGATTAGAATGTATTGAGTGAAACTGTTAAAAGACTATAGTTTACAGCATATGTAATATATTAGGCTGTTGCTGTCTGTGATGCAGAAACATGATACTGTGATGCAGAAACGTTGGTGTTTTACCCAATAAGTTACTGGGAGCTTATTTATATAGAGTGTGTGACTCTCTTTATTTGTTTTTATAGCTTACAGTTTATTCACCGTTAGTCAGCACCTCTACAACTAAATCATTTTCTCTGGGTCAGAGCCACCTCATGCTTTTTATAAATTGAGTGACTAACATAATGTTAAGAAATAGGATGTTATGAAGTAGCCGTTATTTCTACTGTGGTTTGAATGTTCATATCAGGAAGTTTATCTTTGTTGACTTTTATGTAATGCATACAGTATGTACTTCCACATAGCAGCAACACGCCCAGGATTAACCAACCCATTTTTTTGTGAATGGGAAGAGTTGCAGGTGTCTACTCATGTAAACTTCCTCCCATAAAAAAGACGAGCGTTGTTGAAAGTGAATGAAAATTGTTCTTAATGGCCTATACCGTTGTATAAAATTAAATGACTTCCCTCTTTTAGACGTTGGCCACCTGTGCTCTTTTAGGGAACCACCAGCAAGGGAAGTGTCTTTAGCAAACATGGTCCTATGCAGGGCGAGAGGTACAACAGATTCCCTGTGGCTCAGTTGGTAGAGCATGGTGTTTGCAACGCCAGCATGGTGTGTGCAACGCCAGGGTTGTGGCTTCGATTCCCACGGGGGGCCAGTACCAAAACAAAAAAAAAAACAAAAAAAATACATGAAATGAAATGTATGCATTCACTACTGTAAGTCGCTCTGGATAAGAGCATCTGCTAAATGACTAAAATGTAATATACAACAATCAGCACATACCTGATGTTAGCACCTATACAGCCAAAAGTCACTTATATATTAGAATTATATGAGTTATTCATATTTCATTGCTACTTCTTCTTTGCCCTGGTAAGCTTCTTTGCCCAGGTTAACTAAAGTTGAGAAAGCAAGAGCACTATAAAGTATACAGTAGATTATGTACATGTAAAAGTCTCCTACCTGTTACCTTATTCTCAACATACCCATTGTTTTACTACTGTATGATCATGCTAGATTTTCCTAATACTACTTTACTTTTGCATAGTCAATAGGTTTTAGTGTAGTACAGTACTGTTGCTGAGCTCCATCTGGACATAACATCAGGCCCACCTCCCTCCCTCCTTCCCGCGGGGCGGGTTTCATTACTCCTTCAGCACGCTCTGCCCTGGGTCGAGCCCTCTGCCACCCTGGCCATGCTGGCCCTGCTGGCCATGCTGGATTAGACTCACTAACCCCCTACTGCACTCGTTTGTCTGAGTTTAACAGTGTGCTTCAGACGGTTTGATGAGTCCCTCCGTCCGTCAGGGAGACATGATGCAATATGGCTGGATATTATCTGTGCGTTATCCTTATTTGGGTCATATGAAACAATTGGCCTGCTGAATGTAAGCAAGTCCCTTAACCTCTGCATTATCAACCCAGCTATTTCTGTGGCTGCAGCTACAGTGACTCCACAGCCCCCAGGAGTGTTTGCCCGACACAAATGAATCTTAACAGGAACAGGAGTGGCTGCCCATTGAACCTCACTGTGTCTGGTTCAATGACACGTTTTAAGATCAAGATCATGTGGCCGACCGGCAGCTGACCAGACCAGACCACCCCATCCAGTCAGTCTCTTTGCTCACCTTATCTTCAACCAATTCCCTGTAAAGGCACCTCTCCCTACCTTACCCTGGCTTTCCCTACCAGCACCTGCTCTCTGACCTGTTGGAAAACAGGATGTGACCTTGGCTGCAGATACATAGATTTTCAAGTACTAGTATCTGGATTTAATTTGTTTCTACAGACAATATTGTCTAAATGGGCTGTGAGATGAAGGCAGTGTCCTGTCAGCATGACACTAGTTCCTATCTGTGACTCCTGCTGGCCCTGAGAAAGCCACCTGTACGCCCTGGAAACAGTGGCAGCAGTCCTATCTTGTCACCCACACAGAGGACTGGGTTGGAGCGTTGACATAGTTCGAGTCACTAGCAGGTTTTTGGACCAGACATCCCTGATTATTGCCATACCATTAATTGATGTATGTCAATGATAGGCAGGTGTAGGCTACATCACATCAGGACTGGGTCAGTCCTTCCTGTCACACCAACCATGCCTATAATACTGAGGCCTTGGTGTTTTCTGAGAACCCTTGGGTAAGTACCAGCTGACGGAAAGTACTATTTTCTCCAAAACAAGACTTTGCCCATCTGTCAGTCAGGCGCTCGCTTCACCTCCCCAAGGTTAATTTTCAATCTTTCAAAACTGAAAACATCTATAACAATCAGTGGAGGATAACAATAGGATCTTTGTGAAGTATTTTATGAAGACACCTTTTGGTTATTGGACCAGATCACCTCATCCAAAATGTATGGACCAAACACAGAAACACAGAGAGGCATTTTTGGCCCCTTCCCCTGTGAAACGCAGCTAGGGCAATTGCTGGGGCTGTGAAACCACAGTCGCCGCCTGCCTTTCAATCATTGACCACAGGAATGTCTTTCTTGCGGCCACCTCACGGCAGACTCCCCTGCCCTAAGAGCCCGTCCATGCTGTGTCTTTTTCACCTGGCCAGCGAATTCCTGGCTGAACAAACAAGGGCAGAGGTTTGTCGCTCCATTTGGCCTTGGGAGCTCACTGCTCTTTAATCATCCATCTCGCACTCTCCCTCTTTCTCACTCTTTCTCTCTCTGGCTCCCTCTTGCTCCATGTCACTCTCCCATCTTTCTCAATGATTTGTTTTCTGACTTTCTTTTTTGTAGTCCGTGCTCTTTCATACATTCATTCATTTGAATATTGAACAGACAAAATTTGAGTTTATTACTTGAGGTTTATCTATGAATATTCATTCCAGAGATGAATGAAGATAGGCCTATGTTTGTAACGTTTTATTCATATGATTTCTTCAAATATCAAATTGTGATCTAGAAAGTTTTTTTTTAAATGCATCCCACTGTATATTCTCAGTTTCATTCCCTGGCCACTAATGGGGCAAGGTGTGATTGTTCACCGTCCTGTAGCCCTGGGATCAAAGCCTGTGCCTGTGCACTCCTTGCCAGGACGGTAACTGTATAAGTGATCCAGCCTCTGAACCTAAACCTGCTGACTCACATGCCCCTTGTGAATGTGTTGGATCAGAACCACCACAGGCAGGAGGAGAAGACAGTTGTTGTGCCCTCACACAGCCGGACGGTTGTTCCCCTTCAATCGACAAATGTTGACTGTGGAGTCATGGAAACCCATGGCACTTGAGCCTGTAAGTGCAAGTCTTTGAAACACATCTAGGACGTGATATTAATGACCAAGGGACGTCACAGTGTTTAATGACCAAGGGACGTCACAGTGTTCTCCATGCGTCCATCCATGAGCTTGCATAAATTCTTCTTACTCTTCTAACCAAAGTAGGGCAGAGGTTTCTCATATCTTAAAGTAAGTAGGACAGGGCATTACCTATTGTATACTGGAATATTCTAACTCACAAAGCAGCGGGCTTAACAGTGCCATGTACCATTGTCCAAATTCCTGGCTTAGTCATAAAGGAACGTGTTAGTGACTCATATGGTCAAATATAACAAAATGAATCACATGTTGTTGTAACTCTCTGGTTAAACAGACATTCAAGGCTAGGTATTAAGTAAAACGTAACCCTAAAGGAATTATTAGGCACAGCTGAGTTGCTCAATATTGTTTGCTCAAAGATAAAGTAGTGTTAAAATAGAGTACTGCATCATTGGATTCATATAGGGAAGAGTGGGGTATGTTGAGCCATCCTTATTTCTAGGAAACCATACACAAAATGTATAATTTGACCAAATATTTAGGAAGAGGTCATGATTTCATGGAGTCTGTAAAGGAAGAAACCACATGGAAAAAGTGGTAAGGAAGTTAGGTCCAGTTTCACCAAGTCAAATGAATTTATTGTGTTAGAGGTTTCATGACGCTTGTATTTTTACCAAAGTAGATACTTTGAAGATTGTTCTATACAACAATTGTCTCTATAAGTGTTAATATGAGGTCCTAAACCTAGCATGAAAGTGCATCCTTGTAACTGTGTGGGCTAATATAGGCAAAATGTTTGCCTTGGGGTAAGTTGAGCCAATGGCCACGGGGTGAGCCAATGGCAAGTTGAGTAAATGTAAGTGTTTTCTTCACAGGCGTAATGCAAGGCATTATCGCAGGGATATGGCGTAACAACAGGGCCTGTCTTAAAAGTGTTTTAAAAAGTGCAAAGTGTTTGTTAGGTGTTAAGCCTGTGTTAAAATATGCTTAGAATGATAAAAAAAAACTAAAAAGAGGTTGTCATTGTGTTGAATTGTGTTTTGGAAAAAAGATAGACATGGTTTTAAAAAGGTAGTGCTAATATTTTTTATTCAGTACAGAAATGGCTTAACTTACCCTGTCCCGTGGCTCAACATACCGTGCCAAGAGACTACTTTTTTTGGACAAGCTACATTTTCAAAACTGTAATGTTTACATGAACTCTGATTATTTGCAGGGATACACAACATCCTGAAATATATAGATATCATTGTTAGAAAGAATACTATATTTCCCTTGACGGAATTACTCTGAATGTAAAAAAGAATGGCTCAACTTACCTCACTCTAACCTACTGTATAACCATGAATTACATTTCGATATCAAAGTTGAACACTGTATTGTGCGGTATCCATAGCGATCACCTCCCTCTATCCGAAGTGACCACTGGATCTTTCTTTCAGTTTCTGTCTTACAGATTTCCCACAATGATTCCACTGTGGTATGAGACATGATGTATCCAAGTCCTCCTTCCATATCAGAAGTCTGTTATCATTAACTAACCTCTATAAATGCGTTTAAAACTCCCATGCAAGTCACTCAAGCAGGGACAATTGACTTCACATGTGCCGTCATTGATTGACAAATCACAAGCTGCCTGGGAAGTGACTCTTCTCAATGTCTTCTGCAACTCCTCAGTCGATTCAGTTGGAGTAAAATACCTTAGGAATAGCATATTGAGATACATTCGACAGACAATGACTGCAAAACAATTCCACAATGCACCCAAACAGAACATTTGATCTTTAAAATCACATACATCTAAAACTGGCATTGTTGATTAACATTTTGACTAATGACCACTATAGATCTTATGAGTCATACATACATCGTTTTTCTGCAGATGAATGCCAAAGGTAGTTGTTCTAACATGTTTTAGGCCAAAGCTGGACAAGGTCCTCTGCTCTGCACAACATACTGTGATGTGGAAATAAAGTATGAATTGAATTGGTTTGCATTGAATTGACTGATATACAACTTCCTATGATATTATCTGTTCAAAGAAAGTCTGTTCTAACTATTCCGGCCTTGACATGTACATCCTACTTTGTTAGGATGTTTATTTGGAGAGAGCAGTAGTGTGACGTGCTGGTTGCATGTTAGTCAGTCAGAGCGCCTCACATTCTAAAAGGGAAACTTTGGTCCTGTTTTACTGTGGGCTGAATAGGCTATATTTTGTTAGTTTGGTCGGTGCAGCTGCCCTTAGCTCAGGCTTGATAGCGTAAGCCCTTTCAACCTCCCACGCAGGCAGCGATACCACGGCCCTGCCCTTTGTTCTCCCAGCTCCTTTACCTTCTTAAACACAAATGGTCCTGCAGAGAACAGCTGTGCCCTCCACGAAACGTCAAAACTAAGATAGAAGGGGAGAAAAAACGTTTCCTCAATTACCTCCGTCGCCTGGAACCAAATGTAATTAGACACATTCATAGATAGTGTGTGTCAGCTAACTATGGGGCAAAGTTTAATCTGTGTTGTTTTCTCCTCCAAGCTCTCTTATCTTTCAGTGAGTTTGAAGTTAATTGGGATAATTGGAGATTTTTTGAATGGATAGTACCTGTAATTGAAGCTGTTTGAAAGTTTTTCCTGAATCTGAGTAAACCAACCACTAGGGTAATATTTGGTTGAGACGTTGATCAATGCGATTACAACCTATATTCACCCACTCATAAAGACAGACAAAAGTTAGTTGATTTTCCAATGTGTTATCATTGCGCTTTCAACCATTTAAAAGCACACTAAAGTTCAATTGGGAATAAAATCTCAGATATTTTGTTTACACAACAGATCATGTTAACACTGTGCTTCATCTAATAGCAGAACCAAATTACCTGGATTGCAGTTGAGATTACATTAAAAGTTCATGGTGCAAGTGATCAATGCTGTTCGAGTTTCTTCGCAGATTATTACAGCAATTATGAAGATCTCCACAGACCTGCGGTGACCTATGCATGCTATCTTGAACATGCACCCTTTATATGATTACATAAGAAGAAATGTACAGTTACAGTAACCTCAAAATAAGGCCATGGAAGTTATTCATTTTAAAGGCCCAGTGAAGTCAAGAACGTGATTTTCCTGTGTTTTAAATATATTGCCAGACTGAGGTTGGAATAATACTGTGAAATTGTGAAAATTATGATACTGTAATTCCCTTTTAGTCTAAGAGCTGTTTGAAAAGACTGCATGAAATTTCAGCCTGTTTTAGTGGGATGGAGTTTTGGATTGACTGGTGACTGACTGGTGACTTCACCAGGTGATAAAATAGTTAAAAGACCAATGGCGATTTTAGCATGTACATGTTGGTGGGGCAAACTCTCACAAAATGTTCAGCACTTTTGAAATGTACAGCAACAGAATTCAGAACATGGGCCGTTCTTACAGTATTCTCCCCGTACACCAAGTCAGAACCGTAGGATAAATAAAGTGGGCATATAAGCAGACAATGAAAGCTCTTGCAATATTTGATGATGACGTTTCTCTTAACAGGCTATAGGCTACATATGCACCACCAAGGTCAGAACAGTAGGCTTAATTATGAGAGGAAAAGGGACCAAATTATTTGGGTGAAGCACATGGGCTACTAACAGCTTATTACCCAACATACACTTAGTATTACTTTTTAAGCTACAGTATACATATATCTCTGGCATATTACATAAATTAAGCAGCAGCATACAATACATTTTTGGACTCACCTTGTTGTGCTGTGCTCACTTGAACAGGAAGGCGGCGCAGCGGTCTTTTGTGGGCAAATTTTGTCATCAAAGTCTGGCATTCTCTGGATTTCAAGACAACTGGGAACTCTGAAAAAAACAAGGTTGAGTCTTTAGGTCGGAGCTCTTGAAAGAGGCCCGAGCTGCCGACTTGGAATTCCAAGTTGGATGAACGTTCAAAATGTATTTTCCCAGTCGGAGCAAATTTTTTTCCGATTTCCCAGTTGTCTTGAACTCACTGAAGTATGAGATTTCCCAGTTCCGAGTATCCAGTTATTTTGAAAGCCGCAGAAGTCATGTTGGATTGACAGTAAGACGAATGTTGAAAGTTTATCCTTTTAAGCTTGGAAAAGAGAACTTTAAACCCAGACTTGGACCACACGTCCACTCAACTGAATAGCTGGCAAGAGATTGCTTCGTCATGCTTGCAGTTAGCCACTGATTCCTTCCAAACCACTCATTGTTGAATTTGTGATTTCCAACTTTTTGTGTAATGTTTATGTCCAATGGCCGATGGGCACCGATACATTTTATCAATAATTTCTCTTCATATGACAAAGATTGAAAAGGATTTGCCAGTAGATTGTCGACTTGATTCATGATGATGACTGTAGCTTGCTAGCTAAGATTTTGTGTGAGAAATTGCTCTTTGCTAAGAAGCTATTTTTATTTATTTTTGACCATTTTAATTGAGAAAAATCACAGTAGAAATTATTTAATTTTGGAATAAAAAAGGCTGCATTGGACCTTTAGGGTTGAATGTTACATTCGTTTGTAAGCCTTAACTTTAGGCTATTTACTTTATTACAAAAGTAATATTGAATTTGTCACACCCTGATCTGTTTCACCCGTCTTGTGCTTGTCTCCACCCTCATCCAGGTGTCGCCCATATTCCCCATTATCCCCTGTGCATTTATACCTGTGTTTTCTGTTTGTCTGTTGCCAGTTCGTCTTCTCTCGTCAAGCCTACCAGCGTGTTTTTCCCGTACTCCTGTTCTCTAAAGTCCCAGTTTTCTAGTTCTCCTGGTTTTGACCACTCTTCCTGCCCTGACCCTGAGCCTGCCTGCTTACAGATTTCGACTCGCTCGTCTCCTTGACCATGTGGATCGATGGGTGGCTACGGGAACGTAGGAGGGAGAGGAGGTCTGATTACGGTCCCACTCGCTCGCCCAAGGATCCCACCTCGTCTCTGAGGAATCCCGGAAGTCCCCGGTGTCTAGGTTCCCCGAGAGAATCCGAAGTTACCCGAGTTCCCCCAAGAGTCTCTGAGGTCTGCCGACTCGCCTCTTCCGGAGCCGATGCAACTCGGCAGAGCTAGGTTGTCTCCAGCCGAACGTTTACGCATACTTAACCAAGAGTTGTCTGTGTTGTGGGACAACCGGTCATTACGTATCTACCTGTACATTACAAAACCCACACTCATCAGTAGGTACGAGTACTCTGGTGGGCCATACAGATAATTTTCCTCCTCCCTTTACTCATACCCCTCTCCATGCCATCCTGTTGTGGGGGGACCAGTCAAAATCTCTCAGGGTACTCATTGATTCTGGGGCTGTTTAGAGTTTCATGGACACTACCATGGTGTTAGAGCTGGGCATCCCCACTCAGCCCCTCTCCATTCCCATGGACGCTAGAGCGCTGGCTGGGCGCTCTATAGGTCACCCACAATACAACTCCTATCAACCTGCAAATGTCAGGGAACCACAGTGAGCCTATGCAGTTCATGCTCATCAAGTCTACTCAGGTACCCGTGGTATTGGGGTTTCATGGCTCCAGCGACACAATCCCCTCATTGACTGGACTGCCGGTACTATCATAGGCTGGAACCAGTTCTGCCACGCCCATTGCCTGAAGTCGGCGCAGCCTTCCCCGGGACATCTACCTGCGGGCTCGGAACAAGCCTCGAACCTCTCCACTGTTCCCGTGGAGTACCAGGACCTCCGGGAGGTTTTTAGCAACTTCGCTTCCTCCGCATCGACCCTATGACTGCGTGATCGCACTACACCACCCCGGGGACGGCTGTATTCACTGTCGGGTCAGGAGACCAAGGCTTTGGAAACGTACATTGAGGACTCCCTGGCTGCAGGGTGTAGCCGTCCTTCTGCCTCTCCCGCCGGCTCAGCGTTCTTCTTTGTGGAGAAGAGGGACAAAACCATGTACCCGTGCATCAACTACCGGGGCCTCAAGTGGGTAGCGGCTACCACTCATCGCCTCGGCTTTCAAGCCGCCCCAGGGGGCCACCATTTTCTTTAAATTGGACCTGCAGATTGCCTACCATCTGGTGCGGATACGGGAAGGTGACAAGTGGAAGACAGCCTTCAACACGGCTAGCGGACACTACAAATACCTAGTGATGCCATTCAGTCTGACCATCTGTTCCAGGCCCTGGTTAACGTCGTTCTCTGTGACATGTTGAACTGGTTCATTTTCAACGACATCCTCGTATTTTCCCGCTCAGCTCAAGAACACATTCTCCACGTCAAACACATCCTCCAGCGTCTCCTGGAGAACAAGCCTTTTTGTTAACGCAGAAAAATGCGAATTCCATCACTCCACCATCTCCTTTCTTGGAGAGCGGTGAGAGCAGTGGTGGATTGGCCTCAAACCATGTCCAGAGTGCAGCCTCACCGCTTCCTAGAATTTGCCAATTTCTACTGCCGTTTTATCTGGGATTACAGCACCCTGGCTTCCTCCCTTTCTACATTCAGCTCTCCCAAGGTTCCGGTCAGGTGGTCCCCAGCTGCTGACTGGGCGTTTCTGGACGTAAAGCACCGCTTCACCACTGGTCCCATATTAATCCATCCGGACCCGTCCCGTCAGTTCGGGATGGAGGTCGACGCTACGGATATCGAAGTGGGGGCTGTCCTGTCCCAGAGTTTTGCCCTGGACCTTAAGATGCATCCCTGCTCCTTCTTCTCCCATCATCTTAACGCCACGGAGAGGAATTATGATGTGGGTGATCGAGAACTACCCACGGTGAAGATGGCGTTGGAGGAGTGGAGGCACTGGTTAGAGGGGGTGGAACATCCATTTATTGTGTGGACAAATCACAAGAACCTGGAGTATCTCCGCAGCACCAAGCATCTTAACTCCAGGCAAGCCCTGTTTTTCACTCGGTTCAAATTTACCATCTCCTACCGCCCGGGGTCCAAGAATGTTAAGCCGGATGCGCTTTCATGCCACTATAGCCCTGCTGCTACACCCTCGAACCCCGAGAACATCCTTCCTACCTCGTGTCTGGCGGCTGCACTCAGCTGAGGAATGGAGAACCAGGTCCCTGAGGCGCAGCGTTCCCAGACGGACCTCGGGGGGGAGGGGGGCTAACCTGATGTATGTCCCAGATGCTGCCCACTCCCCGGTCCTATAATGGGCTCATTCCTCCAGGATTGCCTGTCACCCTGGCTCCCATCAGATCCTGGCCTTTATGCGACAGCGCTTTTGGTGGCCCACCATGGTCCCTGACGTCTCCGCGTTCGTCGCTGCCTGCACTGTCTGTGCTTAGAATAAGACTCCTCAGCAAGCTCCGGCTGGCCTCCTTCAATCACTTCCTGTCCCTCACCATCCCTGGTCACGTATATCCCTGGACTTTGTCACTGGTTTCCCTCCGTCTGATAGCAACACCCCTATCCTTACGGTGGTGGACAGGTTTTCCAAAGCCACCCATTTCATTCCCCTCCCCATGCTACCCTCGTCCAAGGAGACGGCCCAGCTCATGGTGCAGCACATCTTCCGGATTTATGGACTTCCGGTGGACATGGTCTCCAACAGTGGTCCTCAGTTCTCATCCTGGTTCTGGAAAGAGTTCTGCACACTCCTTGGGTCATCGGCCAGCCTGTCCTGCGGGTTTCACCCCCAGTCTAACGGCCATTCGGAGCGATCCAATCAGTACCTGTAGACGACTCTTCGTTGCCTCGTCTCCGCCAACCCCACCACCTGGAACCAGCAACTCGTGTCGGTGGAATACGCCTGCAACACCCTCCCCTGCACTGGTCTCTCGCCTATCGAGTGTTCGATGGGTTATCAGCCCCCGCTTTTCCTTAAACAAGAGGTCAGCATACCCTCGGCCCAGATGTTCGTCCGCCGCTGTCGCTGTACCTGGAAGAGAGCCCAGTCTGCTCTTCTCAAAACCACCTCCAGGTATCGACGACAGGCGGACTGCCACCGGGCCCCGGCTCTCCGTTACCGTATCGGGCAGAGGGTATGGCTGTCCACTCGGGATCTGCCCCTCCGGGTGGAGTCCCACAAACTTTCCCCATGTTTTATCAGCCCTTTCCTCATCTCTAAGATTCTTAGCTCCTCTGCTGTTCGTCTTCTGTTGCCATCCGGCATACACGGTGAGGTGTCTCCTGAGTGTTTGACCTCGGGGCAGGGGATTCCAGTACCTGGTTGACTGGGAGGGTTATGGTCCAGAGGAGAGGTGCTGGGTCCCCGTTAGGAACATCCTGGACCCAGCCCTCATTGCTGAATTCCACCGCCGGCACCCATGTCAACCAGGTATGTGCCCGGGTAGGACGCCAGTCTTGATAGAATTGTGTTTGGTTGACAGCGAAACCAAATATCAACATTTAAAGGAGACATATCTAGTGCTTGGATAGCTCCAATTTGTTCCAATTAGTTCCACTTTGTTAACTTGTTAACAAATTAATAGGCTATTTATTGCATTTCAAAAGTGATATTGAATTGTGTTTGGTTGTCAACGAAATATCAATATTTCAAGGAGTTTTAACTTCTTATTAATTTGTAGATAAACTGGAATTAAAGCCAGACTAAGTCAGTGGTACAGATGGAACTATCCAAGCAGAGGATACATTTCCATCAAATGTTGATATTGGTTGTGTTGACAACCAAACCCAATTGAATATCATTAAATATTATTACATTTTAAATCAACCAGAGCTTGAAACCCTAGGCCTATTGTATTGTCTATTTTTTGTTGAATTATGGGTTGAATTTAAACAATAGCTGTTGATGACTTTGGAAATACGTGATAAAGTACATTTCAATTGTGTTAAACCTTCCCTTTGGAATGACTTCAAAAGCAACAGTGAATCTATTTACTTTTTAAAAGTAAATAGATTCATTCTCAAGATAGCACATTGGTAATAGTCAGTAACAAACATCATAGCTAAGCTGGACAGGGCTTGGTTAAAACTCTGGATGGGAGACAAAAGGGTAGCTGTAGATAGATCAAATCCCCAGCGCTGTATTTTTTTCTGATAGTGGATATAACGTTGAAGATCTGACGTTGTTTTAAAGCTACAAATTCAATATATTTTATACAAGATTTGTCTATGTTGAAATTTGGTTACCATGATGACAATCCTGTGTTTGAAATATCACCCTAAAAAAAAACAGTTTATGTTGATTACATTTTTAAAATCCAATGTATTTTCCACGTAGATTCCATGTCACAATACCTTGACAAATGACGTCGAAACAATGTTGATTCAACCAGCTTGTGCCCAGTGGGCACCAGTTAGTGTGATTTGAGCTGACAAGTTAAAAATCTGTCGTTCTGCCCCTGAACAAGGCAGTTAACCCACTGTTCCTAGGCCGTCATTGTAAATAAGAATTTGTTCTTAACTGACTTGCCTAGTTAAATAAAGGTTAAATAAATAAAATAAAAATCATGTGATTTGAGTGGAGGGGTTTTAGGGAGTAGCACAGGAAGTTATTGTTAGTCTGTCTGTTTGTGTGCATATGGTGTGTGAACAAGAGAACCAGTGTGTGAGTGAATGCTGTGTTTGCACTCATATAGACCTACCAAGACCTTTTGGCTGCAGGTGTTTTGTGTTAATCAGAGAAACTGGGGATAGATATAGGGGAATGGGGACAAAATAGCATGCAGGCTGGGTGGGCTGCTTTCAGAGACAGAGCAGTAGCCCCCTACTATGGGGTGAGGGAAGTGCTATGAGGCTTGGACAGGGGCCAGGGGGTGGGGAGAAGATCAAGGGTAACCCAGGACATATTGGAGGTCAATGCTCAAACACCCAGTCTTGCTTGGCAACCACCCCAGGAATGTTCTCACAGACCGCGCAGGGGAAGTTGGTAGCCCCCAGACAATTGGCCAAGAGTTAATATTGTCCTTCCGGGTCAAAGGTTAAATGCAGGAAGGTCAGGAAGGAGTTCTGGAATGAGCTGGTCTGCTGAAGCGGTGCCCCCAGTTGTATAAAGTGAGCTGAAGAACTGGCCATAGAGGGGCCAGAGTGGGGAATAATGTTCCTCAGCCTTTGGAACACCCATTGGGCAACAGCTGGCCATGGTGTCTAGTTACCCCCCCACACTCAACAGGCTAGTGGTATCAGCTATGCACAGACAGATGTTCTTGTCAAAGTCAGCCTCACTTCTGTCAGACGGTTTTATGCATGAGAAGCATACTGACTTCTAGGAACAGCAGACATTGGATAGTGTAGGACAGAACAAGGCATTATCATGAAGCTTATCAGTGTGTAACTCAATGTTTGTTCTTCCTCAGGAAGTGTGAAATGTGGTATATTGACATGTGACTATGAATGATAGAAAGTGGTCAAGATAGTGTGTGGATTGTGCTGGACCTCATGGTCTACACACCATGAAAGGATTTGACACCGTGCTAACTGAACCAGCCATTCGTTTGATTCATTCATTCAGCAGTGCACTCATCAAATTCTAATTTCATTCATCTACATATGGTTATTAGATTATGCTTGAGGGGGAAAAAATCTGATCATGTGTGATAGTGTGTGTTTGATGTGTGGAATGGGACAGATCCCATTTCCTTGTCTGCAGTGGAAAACTTTGAGAGCCTTTCCCCTTCTACAGGGCTCATGTTACCCTGAGAGGCAGGAATGCATGAATGGCACCCTCCCCTTATTCGACTAGCTCCTTCATTCACAAATATTTAGGAGATAAGTCAACTGACCTCCACTGTTCAAACGGGCGGATGAAGAAACTTCAGGCAGACAGAAGAGGTAGAATCAATGTTGACATATTACTCAGAGCCTGTTAAAGTTGCCTGGATTAACAATACAATATCAAGATAAAATGATGTTGCTGTATGCATGTTCTCTTATAACTGGCTTCAGTATGGCATGTTTTAACATGTTTTAATATCAAAGGACGAAGAGAAGATATGAGCAGAGTATTGGCTGCAACTCTTGTATTTGAACTTATCTTCAATAAAAAATATATATATATTTTGCACAAGCGTAAAAGATGTTTGCATTTTTTTATCTATGCAGGTTTGTCCTTCAAATATTAAGATACATTTGCTAAATCTTTTTGACCCAATGACCAGTCATTTCTAACAGTGGCAGCTGAAAAAAGACTCTTGCAGGATTCTCTGAGTTCCCGGAGCAATGCTCAGTTGTCTACTGTGGGAGGAATGTTTTACTTTGAGGAGTGTTTACATCCATCTATTCTATTATATACCTGAAGTAGAAACAAGCTGCATCTCTTGAGAGACGTATTATCTACACATATGATAAAGGTGTCTGACCATTTCGTTCATCTCTTTCTTTAAAACAGCACAAGTAATCATCTAGAAAGGTGAGCCATTTGCAAATTTTATTTAACTAGGCAAGTCAGTTAAGAACAAATCCTTATTTTCAATGAACAGTGGGTTAACTGCCTTGTTCAGGGGCAGAACGACAGATTTGTACCTTGTCAGCTCAGGGATTTGAACTTGCAACCTTTCAGTTACTAGTCCAGCACTCTAAGCACTAGGCTACGCTGCCGCCCCAAATGAGAGTAAGACAGGTCAGACAGCCTGAAGAAGACTGAACCTCGGGCCACAAAGATGGTTAAATGACAAATGAAGGAGGCTCCTGGTCAAGCAAATAAAGTGCTGATCCTCTGTAGGCCCTGCCTTCACAGATGGCACCAGGAAGGGGCCCGGCAGCACCCCTGGCTCCATATGAGTGGTCATTTTGCTGAGCCTGACCTACCTTCTGGGGCCCTGTATATACCCAGAGAGCCACAGCCTAATGTCCCGAGGCAGGGAAGAGACGCTGACGGCCTCACACACCCCCACCCACCACTGGCCTCTTTCCCATCCATCTTCTCAAGGTCACTTGAAGGTCTCCCCTGTACCACTGTAGACAATACCTACCACCGAGGACTGATTCTCAACCAAATGTGCTTCTCCAAATGGTGTTAGAACTCGTTCAGATGGTTCGCAATTTTGTACAATTTTATTATGGCGATGTGAATCGTCCAACTAGTACATTTGAGTGGAAGACTATTTCCACCGTGTTTCCACAGTCCACTGTTACCGTGTGACAGCTGGATGTTTTGGGTTCATGGTGAACTAATACTGAACCACAGTCTCTCCTCCAGGCCTCCCAGCAAGAGAAGGAGAATGCAGTGGCAGACTTTAGCTGCAGATCCTGTCAGGTTCCATCAGCACCGAGGGGGATGTGATGTGACGTCTAAGAAATATTACTTGAAAGAAAGCTGCAGTCACAGTTATCAATATTGACATTTACTTCCCAGAGTTTCATTCACGTTGCCATACATGACTGGAGAGGTAACATGAGGACATGTCAATGTGCAATGTGACTGTCGATTCTGACACCCTGAGACAGAGATGAGGTGTTGAATGTTTTGTTCTTATCACAGAGGGACACAAGTGCACCACCGGTCGTCAGTGTTCTAAGGCATTGTAACATGGGCTCATATGCTTACAATTAATGCTTAATGCAGCTAATGTTGCAGATGGGGATGTCTCGAGATATATATTGATCTCTACAAAGATTTGCGTAAACTTTTTTGCAATCAGCATCTTTATAGATTTTTTTTTGTACAGACACCATTAGCTAAGATGCATAATGTATCTCAACTAGAATGTGCAAGTCAAGTTTCAAGTTTTAATGTCACGTGCACAAGTACAGTGAAATGCCTTTCTGGCAAGCGCTAAACCCAACAATGCAGTAATCAATAACAATGTAATACTAAAAATAACATACGGTAGAACAAAAACACACGAGAAATACAAATGGAAATAAGAAGAACACGAGAAAGTAAGTACTGTAAGCATAATATATAAGGGTCATTCAGTTCCAGTATCATACAGTATATACAATGTGCAGGGATACTGGAGTGAGAGAGGTAGATGTATATATGGGGTAAGGTGACTAGGCATCAGGATATATGATAAACAGAGATTGTATGTGAGTGGGTGTGCGTGTGTGTTTATGGGGTCAAGAGGTTATCGATATCACAACATGGTTTCTTACCGGCAGAGTTGTAAAAACAGCCCCCGCACTTCCCTAGCTCTGCGGCACTTTGCAGCACCTCCTTTCATAAGGTACTGTAAATGAGTTTAGCAATGCTAACATTCCCACGTGAAACCCTCAGAGCAATATACTAGATCAAACACATTGTCAATGCTATTTCCTCTTGATTTTGTTGTCTAGGAACTGAGAAATATTACTTTGTTTATTACCATCATGGGAGTCCATATACAGCTAGGTTACCAGAATGTGAAAGTTGGACTTTATGTAAGTCCTTTGTCTTGTTGTAATGGAAGATGTAATTATTGTCATAGCAATATTTACCTATATTGTTAGCATCAAATTACAATGCTCATTGCATATCTCAAATTGCCTACCTGATCCACATAAGGTCCAAGTCTACAAAAGCTGCTTTGTCGACAGCAGCTATGAAAAGAGGAGCAGAGACAAAAAGAGCATGGTCAGGGCCTCATGGAGTGTCCTGAAGCATATGGGACTCAGGCGCAGTTCCTCGTGGCTACCCCTAGGTGGTGCTTGCATTCCAACTCAACAAAGCTGCAACAGAGGGTCTGGCAGGGCTGGAGTGGTGAGAAGAGGGGAGCAGACTGAGATATCCAGAGGCTGAGGTAATGGCCAGCCAGACAGGACCTCTCTGCTCTCCAGCCACTATAAATAACCAGTGTTTTTTTTCTGTGCTCTCCTCTGCTTAGGTCTAAGGAGACTGGGTCATGCCTCTGTGACCCTTGTCTATGCTAAGTCGGCAGAAAACGCTAACATCCGGTTTTCATGGATACAGTATTTTCAACCTAACTTCTGTTTCCCCTGAAAAAAGGAAGTGGGAACTCCGCTCAAGCATATTTATACGCCTGCTATGTTAGGTTACTGTGAGCCTACAAGGGAGATGGAAGTAACTTCACACAGAGAGAGAGAGAGAGAGAGAGAGAGAGAGAGAGAGAGAGAGAGAGAGAGAGAGAGAGAGAGAGAGAGAGAGAGAGAGAGAGAGAGAGAGAGAGAGAGAGAGGAAGAAAGATGTGGCACTCTGTGGAGGGACCACATTTCACATGACAGGGATATCTTTCGTTAGCACACACTTCTGCTATACAATGCTGCAAAGCCACCCACTCCTCTTGTCTAGAACATGTAACTCCTCAGGTATTTGTGTGGTTTCTAAGAATGTGTTAATAGCACTAGTACGCTACTGAACAAAATTAACAGCTCTTGTGGACGTATTGGTAGGAATTACAGAGCATTCTATTTAGCCAAATGTGAAAAACTAAAAGCATGTTAGAGGTCATGACTTTATGACATCAACATTCCAACAAACAATATTCCTTACATTTCAGGAAGAATTTGAAAAGGGGATCTACTCCACCCAGTGCAAACCATAGGTATTTACTTTTTATTAACCTCGAGCCCTCTCAAAATCCAACGTTTTGCTCTTCATATAAATAGACTTTCCGCCAGCGCAACTTTAAGCGGGGCCAAATCCGATGGAATTCCAAGCATTGATCTTTCATCAGGGAAGAATATCTGGCTGGGAATTCTGCAATTACCTCAGTCTGTCTTTAAAAAAAAATGGTACACCCATGCTATGCTTTTGTTTGAGGCTGAGTATCCATTGTTCTAGTTAGCTCATCTATGCTGTTTATTCCTCCTGCTTTTAGTGCTTTGTAGTAGTGGTGTATGTTGTTCTTTATGTGACTTTGTGTGCGTGTGTGTGAGGGTGGTGGGGTTATCATTCCATGGCTGAGGCTTCTGTCTGTCTCCACATAGTCCCCCAGCCCCACCTGCTTCCCCCGGTTAGTTGTTGCTCTGGGTTCTCATGGGACGGTAATCTACAACAAAGGCCTCCCAGCCCACACACTAGGCAGAGTAATGCTCCCACATAAGCTCTCCCCCGAGCCATGTGCTTTGGGCCTAGTGTTCAGCATGCTGACACGTTACAGCACAAGAACAACCGGGGGAGAGAGGGCGAAACCTTTCTGCAGACAACAGGGGGGGGATGTTAACGTTTTCTTTGCTCTGAGGAAAACCACAGAAATAGTTTAAGGATGTTTTGTCACTCATGAAAACGTTCACACTTCCTGCACAGGCAATGCTACCTGTGTGGGGGCCTCACATTGTGAGGCGATTAGCTCTTCAGTCAACACTGAGGGAATGCAGATCTGTTAATGATAACATGTTTGTATTTTCTTGTAAATGTGTCCTCAATCACCAAGCAGTGTCTCTGCAGTACCTCAGAAATCCTCTGTACCTCCCTCTGGCCTTGAATAGCCTCCTTGATCTGATGCTGTTTTGGTTTATGTTCTTCTTTATCCTCCCTTCACTGTTTTTTTTGTTGTTCTGCACAGGTCTATCTGTCTTCACTTAGACAGCGGATAGGAATATGTTTTAAGACCATCAGTTTTCACTCAGAGCGAGTATTATCTTCAAATCTGTCTGTTTTCAAGTGTCTGCCTGCACAAAGTGCCTCTAGAGCCATGGAGCGTATGTCTTTGTAATCATTCCACACAAAGATTGTTCTGGTTTTTAAGCCTCCACCCACATCAACCCTATAGATTCCTTCCTCCTATGACAGCCGAGCGAAGCGCAGTCGTACATTTTTTGGGGATGTTGGGTTTATTACATAAGCAGGCTAGACGGTTGGGAAAGAGAGAGAGAGAGCTCGCGTTTCGGGTTAAAACTAACCGGAGGGATTTGATTTCTGAAAGACTACCTTGTGTGTGAGAGGTCTTACCACCCCTTCACTCTGCACCCCCTCTATAAACGGCGAGGGGGAAGGTGAGGTGCACAGTTTCCCTGCTCCAATTGTCATTTTTAACGTTGGGCAAATCACCCGCGTCTCAGACTGTTCAAGTCGTTTGTTTCCGTGGAAACAAGGGGAATTACATTGCCATGCAGATTTGGATAAGGTGAGAGTGTAGTCCATCAGATGTCTGGTCTAAAGGGCCTGAGGGTCACCTGGCCTATGACGGCGTGTGGCCCATTTGCATTCAGGTGAATCTCTCTCAAGTTCTTTGGCCTTTATTCAGTTGTATCAAGGGAAATGTGTCAATAACAATACCTAGACATAGAAGTGAATGTTTTGCAATTACTAATATGGAAGTTGTTGCACACAACTTTCACATTCAGTTCCTAATTCCTGCAAATTGATTGCACACTGCTGACAAAGAAGTGCAATTGACATATGAGAGAGTTGCATTGTGAATGAGTGAAAGAAAGAGGGAGAAGAAGAGGAACTTCTGCTGATTGGTCAGTGAAACAGGCTCCCTCTGATTGGCCAAAGCTGATTTAGTCACTCACACAGTGATTGGCTTGTCTACGACTACCGTTGCACAACCTCTAAGATCTGGATCTGTTGCCATGTGAGTGCATCTCATGAAGGCCTTTAGGTCTACCCGTTGGAATCATTGTCTAATACACTACAAGTAGCACGCACTTTTCTTAAAAAATAATTGTACAATGCAGAAAGAAAGATAGAAAGAAAGAGATGTACTGAAAAGGAAGCCTATGTGATCACAGTGGCTGTGTTTCCTCCCCCTGGCTGCAGGCAGCAGACGCTGAGGGAGATAACGTTCACAGAGAGTCTCCTTTCTCCCACACCTCTGAGGTCCTAACAGTGGCCTATCATCCTGCAACCACACCGTGCACCTCGCCTGCTCGCCCACCTCCTACCCGATAACACTATCTGCCTGCCAGGGGGAGGTGGTGCCTCACCCCGAAACAGCCTGTGCATGCCTGCTAGTATACAGCCATGATCTGTCCGTTACATCTACTCCCCATACCTTCATAGCACTGATGAAAGACCAGAAAGAAGAGTTTTGTTTTCAACTGCACACAAAAAAAAGATGAAGGAAATCATTTTTGCTATTATACAACTTTGCAACTTTTGCGGCGCTTTCTCCAAACTGTTATACATTAACATATACTTCCTTCCCCTGATCAATCCCTTCAACACAGCAGCACTCCAGAATGATGATCCTCAAGAGGTGACCTAATCAGCGTGACCGCTAACCTCTGGGGGTCAAGCGTAACAATGAATGAAGCGGACTGCAGTTATTCTAATTCTGTAGCAAAGGGCCTCACCCCAGACACCCCACGGCAAAATCTAGCCTGACTTGTGGCCGAAACAGTCCATTGACTTGAGTGAGTGGGACAGTGCTGGTGCATGAAGTGGTTCAGTGGGGGGGTTGAGAGAGGCTCCAGTGCCTGTGGGCGTGAGACATGGAGCTCTGCCTCACAGAGATAGGCTTGTTGTGATTTGTGGATGGTGGCTCTTTGTGTCATTTGGCACAAAGGCTTTGACAGAGTAGATACTTTATAAGGAGGTTGTTACACATCCTAGTGACTGACGTGAGGTTTTGTCTTAATTAAGTGAAGGTATTAAGTGGAACCCTACCAACAAACCTAGATTTAGGAATATGGCTGATTTGAATATGGCTCTGAATCGAGCTAGTGATGACATAAGGTGAGTCATGAAAGAGTTTGTGTGTGTGGTTGGAATGAAAGGCAGACAACCTGCCGTGGTTCAAGTGGCATAGAAGGTGGATGTCATTGCCTGAAAGGTAGAGATAGGCTTCCAATTGACCAATGCAATGTTTTCACCGTAGTCCCTCCTAATCCTCAACATATGGAGTTGGAAAAGGCATGGCAGGGGCCTGCGTCGTTGGCCCCTCTGCCCGTATTGTGCATACAGAGGATGGCACAGTCACAGTGTTCATAAGGAAGGGATTCCTACACAGAGACATGTGTGGTCCCCTCCTTCTCCACCCCTCATCTGGAGAGCTCCGCTCACAGGAGCCCTGTGCAACAATTGCAGCTTTCATGGGGTCTGTAATGACAAAATGAAACACAGTTGTGGGACTCAGGAAGAGTAATCACTTTCAGAACCTTGGAAGGATGAACTCATAGTGCTTCCCGCCAATACGCTACATAGAGAAACCTAACTGGCCTGGCCATCCCCTTCTGTTGCATAGAATGTATCATAAGATAGCCACGTAAATCATGGTGTAAGTATCATGTTACACTCAGCATGTCTTCAATGACAACCTCACTCCTGGTTTGAGTGCATACTAATCACACTCCAACCTCTTGTGGATGGGACAGTGTGGTCAAGCTGTTACAATGCAGAACTCTAGGCCTGAAACATGCAGCGTCAGGGGACTAAGTGATGCAATGTTTATTTGGGCTGCCTGGTATTGAGATCTGCCAAGAAATGTATGTATTTCCTGCTGATGTTGACCTGCATACTGTAAATGAAAGGACCTTCCCTTTTCCCTTCCTGGTCCTGCTGGAACTATTCGGTAAATTCACTTTTTTCAGAGATATTCTTGTGCCGTGACACATCACACGTTGGCAAGCCAGGAGTTCAGGGGTGTATTGATGGTAATAGAGAAATATACAAACACCCAGATGGTAAGACAAGATGACAACAAGAAGGTCTCAAAGACCTGAAGAGAAACAACAACTGATATGGGATCTTTGGCCAGCCATTTGCACAGTTCTATTCAGAGATGTTTGCATCTGTGGAAGTCTTAACAACAAACAACAGGTCAGTCCTCAGAGATGGGAGGAGGATGAGACAGAAAGAAAGAGAAGAGGAATAGAAAGGCAAGAGGGGAGAGAGAGAGGGAGGGAAAGAGAGAACAAGCCCTTGTCCAGACGGCAAGCACATGCTCATGTAACAGGAGTGGTGAATTCCACAAGGCTTACTGATCTTTCACTTCCCATTAGGCAGGGGAAAGAAAGTGGCTGGGTGGGGGTGGATGACAAATCTGATCAAATATCAAACGGGGTAGATCCACCGACCCTCTAAAAGCCCTTGGAATGGCTGATTGAATCTGATTTCCCAGAGGAGGCTCCTTGTGTTGCTGGCCTGGGTCCTGGGCTTGGGCCTGGGCAGAGCCTGGGCAGCATGTCCCATGGAAAGACGATGACCCAGGGACATTAGCTTCAGATGTAACCCTGGTGTTTGCCTTCAGGAATTTAACACAGCAGCTGCCACATATGTTCCTTCTGGGGTTTTCCTTCTGCATCGCATTCATCTCTCTTTTTCTCTCTTTTTCTTTTTTTCCTGCCAATAATCAGGACCTTCTGTCTGTCTCAGGGGCGGCTATTATATGATGTCATTACAGTAGAAGCTCAATAGATGCTACTGTACATCATGCTACATGATAGGATGGTGAGCATCAATCTGCTGCAGGAACCTAAACATAGAGGCTTGAGGATAAAACATATATGCTGTGTCATCAGCGAAAACAAACTAAGTAGGTAATTCAGTGTTTTTCTCTTTGATCTGATGTATCTATGCAATATACTGATTATATTGGTCTGTTAGATGATACTGATGGTACGTAATTTTAATGCCAACTGCATGGTTGACAGTACTGGGCAGTACAGTTTGTCCTTTTTACCATTTGTTTCTCAGGCACTGACAAAATGCGTATTTTTAGGGGATGCTTGGCAAATCATAACTTAATTCAATTGGGTTTCCATTAAGCCATCTAATTTAGTTCCGGAGTCCATTTGATGGGACAGGTTTTCTGTTTAAGCTGGTTTAGAGTGTGGTTGGCCAAGGCTCAAAGCCACTGTCCAACTTCCTTCATAGAACCATATTTTACAGAACTGTCTGGCCTCTGTAATACTGTCTTGTGACCTGCGGCATTTCTGACAGGAAACGGAGGGCAGAGTACGCCCCCATTCACATCGACAAGGCTGTAGTGGAGACGGTTGAAAGCTTCAAGTCCTCTCATGGTCCAAACACACCAACACAGTTGTGAAGATGGCGTGACAATGCCTCTTCCCCCTCAGGAGGCTGAAAAGATTTGGCATGGGCCCTCTGATCCTCAAAAAGTTCTACAGCTGCACCATTGAGCTGCATCTGACCGCAAGGCGCTACAGAGGGTAGTGTGTACGGCCCAGTACATCACTGGGGCCGAGCTCCCGGCCATCCAGGACCTCTATACCAGGCAGAGGAAGGCCCAAAGACTCCAGCCACCCAAATCACAGTCTGTTCTCTCTGCTACCGCATGGCAAGCAGTACCAGAGTGCCAAGTCCAGGATCAAAAGGCTCCTGAACAGCTTCTACCCCAAAGCATTAGGCTGCTGAAGAGTTAATTAAATGGCTACCCGGACTCTCTGCTTTTCACCCCGTACCCACATGTACATAGTACTTCAAACAATCATCCAACCAAACCTACATGTCCATGTTACTTTACATGTTACATCAATCACCCCAACTACCTCGTCCCCCAGTACACTGACTCGGTACCGGTACTCCTTGTATATAGCCGGTATATAGCCTCTTTATTGTTATTTTATTGTGTTATTGTATTGTCATATCAAATCAAACTTTATTTCTCATGCGCGCCGAATACAACATGTGTATAGACCTTACCGTGAAATGCTTATTTACAAGCCCTTAACCAACAGTACAGTTCAGGAAGAGTTAAGAAAACATTTACCAAATAAACTAAAGTAAAAAATGGTAAAAAGTAACACAATAACAACAATAATGAGGCTGTATACAGGGGCTGCTGCTACCGACTGTTAGTCGAGGTGTCAATGTAAATAGTCCTGTGCCCATTTGATTAATTGTTCAGCAGTCTTATGGCTTGGGGGCAGAAGCTGTTAAAGAGCCTTTTGGACCTAGACTTGGCGCTCCGGTACCGCTCGTCGTGCGGTAGCAGAGAAAACAGTCTATGACTTGGGTGACTGGAGTCTGACAATTTTTTGGGCCTACCTCTGCCTGGTATAGATGTCCTGGATGGCAGGTAGCTCGGCCCCTCGAGACTTCTTTAATATTAGACATAGCGCAGCAGCTGTTATTGACAAATAGACACACACCCCCACCCTTCGTCTTACCAGACGTAGCTTCTCTGTCCTGCCGGTGCATGGAAACTCCTGCCAGCTCTATATTATCTGTGTCGTCGTTCAGCCACGACTCGGTGAAACATAAGATATTACAGTTTTTTATGTCCCGTTGGTAGGATAATCTTGATCATAGCTCATCGATTTTATTTTCCAATGATTGCACGTTGGCTAGTAGAATGTATGGTAGTGGGAGTTTTCTCGCTCGCCTACAAATTTTCAGAAGGCAGCCCGACCTCCGCCCCCTTTTTCTCCATCTTTTCTTCACGAAAGCAATATATCCTTCGTGGCGGACTCGTCAGACTCATTAAGGAAAAAGCTTCTTCCAGTTCGAGGTGAGTAATCGCTGTTCTGATGTCCAGAAGTTATTTTCGGTCATAAGAGACAGTAGCAGCAACATAATGTACAAAATAAGTAAAAAAATACAAACAATGCAAAAAAAAAAAAAAAAATAGCACAGTTGGTTAGGAGCAAGTAAAACGTCAGCCATCCTCTCCGGCGCCATTTTTTATATTTTGTTTTTATCTATTTGTAAATGTTCTTACTTTTTAACTGCATTGTTGGGAAAAGGCTCGTAAGTACGGTAAAGTCTACACTTGTTGTATGTGACAAATAATTACAATTTGTTTGGTCCATTTCATAGAACAAAGGAATTTTGGCATTATTTCAAACCTGATTCACTGTGCATCATGCATACCTTACTGACTGAGGTTCAGATCGAGACGTGTTTTGTTTTTGAACACACACTGCTTGAGTTTGGGCTTGACTGGAAGCAGAAAACTGATTCTGGGGCAGCACTTTAAATGTAATGTCACTCCTGTCCTTGAGTCGAGCTAGATGGCCTTGTGTTTAAGAGCTAAAGGAAGACGGTTTAGAGCACCAGGAAGTGAAATCTAATGACATCCTGTGGGGTCATAGGAAGAGTGGGGAAAGCAACTTTCATCCAGAGAGGAAGTACCACATAAAAATAGCTTGTTCTGGTCATTGAACTATCAGCTGCAGGTATGGATGATATTTATGTCTCTAAGAGATTATTGGAGAATTGTTTAGTTTTTTAATATCTTGCAACTGCATCTGTTTATGCATATGTATTAGCAGGTGATGAGATTCTACAATATTGACATTGGTTTATTGAAAAACATTTCTATCGACCTTGAAGTCTTTGATTGGTCTAGGTGGCTATTTCTGCCATTGACAGAAATAGCTTAATGTCATTAGGAGTCCATAAGGAAATCACATGATGCTCTAAGTGGGAGCCCACGACAGACACGCTGACAGTATCAGCTCTCTCAGTGGGGAAGTCCGTCGCTTCAAAAATGAAAACTGACACGACTGGTTTGCTTCCTCTACCCATCCTGCTTTGTGAGTGAGAGTTCCTACCCCTCTCATAAAGAAAGAAAATATAATTTCGGGTTTTAGAGTGTACATTTAATTTAACATTTATTTAACTATGAAAGTCAGTTAAGAACAAATCCTTATCCCTAGTCTAATGCACCAAGTGTACATTGGTTGACTTTCAAGTCTTTGGTTGATGGAAAGTAGATTCATAACAATTTGTTACTGCAGGGTAAACTGATATAAACTTGCATGATTGTGAGCATGTGTACGTGTCTCTGTGTGTACATGTTTCTGTAGTGCGGCTGTGTGTGTGTACAAGCATTCGTGGTGTGTGCAGTTCAGCAATAGGGTGCACACTGCAACAATAGCAAAGTGCTGTAACTGCTGCAATATGTCGTTTTTCCTCTTTAAGAATTCCACTGAAAGAGGAAGGGAACATTGAGTGTGTACACTAGCCTCACAGACCGGATATCTCCGATAATTCAAAACAAAAGACCTTGAAGGGCACACATATCTGACAGGAGATCTCCTCTTTCTTCCCGAAGATGACAGCTAGACTCAGCCCCCTGAACAAGACTGTAATTTGGGGGACCCATGCACTAAGCTCTGGAGCATCTTTGGAGCAGGGGCCACTTGCTGCATATTTGTAATCATGGGACGCCAACCATTCTGCATGTTGGGGAGAGGATTAATTATGAAGTATAGTCCCCAAACTATGGAGGATGTGTTATCAATGGTAGTTTCTCTGAGAACGTCCCTGCTCGTTATCATATTAAAGGCCATGACATTCCTTCTAACTCTAGCTGGATGTTGCGCTCCATTTCTGCTTGTGCTGACACATTCTTGCTCTGGGCTGCTCAAATGGAAATGATTGGGAGAGGGATATCTAGTCAGTTGCACAACTGAATGCATTCAACTGGAATGTGTCTTCCGAATTTAACCCAACCCCTCTGATTGCTAGCTAACTATGGGTGGTACAGTCTAGCTTGGGGTGTTACTCCTGGAAGCCATTTTTTTTTATCCCAGGTATCATTGCAGAGTCTAGAGTCAGCATCTAGCATAATGGTATTTCACCTATTGCATCTCATTTCCTTTACTTGTGTAGAAAGGTGATCATCAATGAAACTAAGGGGATATGTAACCAGCAGTGTCACGCTTTGGGTGTAGGGGGTGCGGAGTCAAGCGCAGGAGGCAGAAAAGTTCAATACAGCGTTTTATTACGCACAAACGTATACGCCGAAATGCCGGGCGCACAAAACACAAAATGCCCAAAGTACACTTATCCAACACACACAACACAGTGGAAGGAAATAATTAAGCCCGCACACAGAGCAGGCGGGCCTACTGGCTTAAATAGCCCAACTAATAAGCCTAAACGAAAACAGGGGAAACTAATTAGTCAGAACAAACAGAAAAGGAAAAAGGGATCGGTGGCAGCTAGTAGGCCGGTGACGACGACCGCCGAGCGCCACCCGAACAGGGAGAGGAGCCACCCTCGGTAGGAGTCGTGACAAGCAGTGTCATCATGGTACCTAATATGATTTATTATTTAATGAACAGAGAACAAATGGATTTCAGCAAGTTAATCTCACCAGGTTGCAGTTAGTTTAGTTAACCTGAAATTCCACAGTGGCCTCTCAGTGACTCTTGTCTTTGAAATAATTGGTTGATTCAATAACGCTGCTAGTAATGACTTAGCCGCTTGTTGCGTCAGTGAAAAAAGGTTGACTAATTGACTGGTGATGCCGGTGCACAGGCCCCTGGAAATAGCGTGACATTCCTGGAATAGTTCTACTCAGCTAAAAGTTGTGAAAGGGGCTGTTCGATTTCATTACAGCAAATCTAATTTGATGGTGGTGAAGGAGTTTATTTTCCCGCTATCCTTAGATTGCTGTTTTGAACTGGGAGCCAGAGATGATCCTGATTGGCCACAATGGCATACTAGATCCTTTGACCAGCATAGCATATATACAATGTCTTCATGTTATTTATTAAACAGTTTATAGTTGTTGTTTTTTACAGTGAACTATTTCTCGTGATATCCTGTGTTCAGACACTGGCAAAGCAGCACAAGCATTTTAAGAGAATTGTATACCCATTTGCTGCATTTAAAGCCTTGTCTTATGAAGATTATTAAACAGAAAGACTTCAGTCATTCCAGGTCCTTTATCGTCTATCTTAAAACACAAGTTTTTCAATTACCTTGAGATGAGAGCGGGAGAGAGCGAGAGAGAGAGAGCCTCTCCTGGATTCCCTGAAAGCCAGTTTACATTGATAAAAGCTTCTTAATCAGGAAAGATGGATGTATGTGCTGTATATGTCACATTTTTCAGAGAAGCTATTAGTATCTTATGCACTCTGACCTGACAGAGTTCCCTGTTACTGCCGGAACTTACCGAACTTTTAAAAGTGACTTGTTAATGTGTTAGAACAGGCTTTGTTTACATAAGTTCTGCAATATCAGCTTGGGTTAGTCATCGGACATGGTCCTGAACATGTTTTAACAGATAGCCCACCTTTTCAAGAGAGGTTTATTCAGAGAAGCCTGTAACCTTTTCCTCATTCCAAAGTTAACGTTTACTAGGCCAATCCCCTGATAGTTGACTTGGGTTTGGGCAGGTATGAACCAACAGGTTTCCATACAGTCAGGCTGTCATAGAGTATAATACACATGAAAGGAAGGGGAAGAAGTATTCTTTACATCCAGGACAGGAAGGACTGAGTCTTATGTTATTGTTGCTGCATGTGGATACCTTTATGTAACACTAATCACAGTCAACCCCTGGGGTTTCCCCCTAAACAGTTACACAAGTCATGGCCAGCCAAAGACTGCCTTTCAAATTCTATGCAAAACCATGCAAATATATGAAAATAACTTTCTTTGGAAACTAGCCTGCGGGGATTGTGTTTCGTAATCAAAGGAGTTTCTAACTGTTATTTTCTCTGTCAGCGATGTGTCTGACTTTCCAGGTCAAGAGACGCAAGTAAAACAAAAATGGCTTGCCTCTCTGGAAAGAAGAAGGATCGCACCTGAGCAGTGTTGGAGGTTTACCTTCAATAGCATTCCTCTAGAATACCTATAAACACTCAAATCTTAGAAGCCTTTGAAATGCATTAAAACTGCTGGCACTGTATAGATTTCTATTGGATTACTCAAGTGTATTGCACAGGTAAAAATGTATTTTACCTAAATACTGTAGCATGGATTTTTTTTAAATGGTTAGGGTTATTTCTCTACAAATGGTTTCAATGTCTAAACAATAATTACTTGCAAGGAAGGTTTGGAATCTGGAGAGCGTGCTTTAATCACAGTTCTCACAGGGCAATTCGTTTTCATGACATGCCTTGACTATAGTGATGCGGTGCGGTGTGATCGGTTATAGCAATGTTTGGTTGCGCCTGCGTTAGATTTGCTTCGTGCACCCTGGAATGTGAGCAGAAGCGGGCTGACACACCCATCCTGCATCATGTCACCATAAGTCATAGTGATAGACGCCCCTATCGATCTGCCAGGGGTTAACCACGGATGGCCAGATACACACACACACACACACACACTCCTCCCTGTAGACCACTCCACCCTTATCACCCCATGGTTGGGTTCACAGCTCTCCACAGCTAACAGCTGGTTTGGCCTGTCTACACGCCTGGTGTAGGAGGCACATATCTCACTGCTTTATAATTTACTATTGAGGCTTTTCTACTTATATCCATGGTTAGCAGTTGAAGGGGTTTCCTATATAAATATTTAGAGAGAAGTCATGATGACCTGAAATTGCAAGGCCACCTCCACGATCAGATCCCTAGAGCATAGTATGTACACCCGGGCTTTACTGATGATTCTAGATCAGCTTAAACCTACTGTACCGGTCCATGCATTTACAGTGTCATCTTTGAAGAAAGGTTGAGCTCTTACCTAGAGTCACCCGGCGTTGAAGGTTCCCTTCACCTGCAGGATCATGTAGGGCGGAAGGGGTGGAGGGTGGGAACATGCAGGAACATGAAGAGGCTGAACATAAAAAGCTGTTTACACTCCATTCAAGACAGGCAGGACAATATATGTCCATGCTTATAAATGAAAGCTTTATTTATTTGGAGACAAATCTCAGAGCACCTATAATAATACTAACACATCCGACACCCATCAATTATGGTGATTTAGAACACTAAGCCCTTGATTGACCTTGATTGAGCAAGTTTCTGAAGTCACGGTCCTCCTAACTCAGCGTCGTGTAGACTCTTTATCATGTCCTAGTTATTGCTTTGTACTGGTCCTAGGGAAGCAATGGGTCTAACGGCAAAGTTCTTTGGAACACCATACTTTGAACATGACCTATCCACATCCTCCCTCAGACGGACTGTGTTGTCTTACCTGTCTCCCCCGTGTCCACCTCCTCTGTCTCTGCCGCCTGTTTCCAAGGTGTGCCACCCATGGAGCAGCCTGCCTGGCTGTGACTGGGATGCCAGTGGGGCGAGGCCTGGGATGCCAGCAGACCTATTAAGGGGCCTGCGCCCTGCTCCTGGGAGCAGCTGGATCCACACTGTCCCCATCCCATCCTGCCTGCCTGGCTCCATCTGATAAGAGGAGTAGAGGCCGCCTGGGTTGTTCTGACTGGGAGAGGGAATACTGTAGAGCCATGATGAGGGAGGAGTGCACTGCATACCACATCTGGGAGGGAGGAGAGAGAGAGAGAGAGAGAGAGAGAGAGAGAGAGAGAGAGAGAGGGGGATACAGAGGACGTGAGAAGGTGAATGTGAGAACGAGAATGAAAGGGAAAGACACGGAGACAGATAAGTTGCATTGAGATGGTTAGGATTTCTCAAGATCAGCTGCAAACTCCCAAGTTCAACCCTTTATCACCTGGGTCCGTCTCCGGCCCTAAACAACACCCCGTGACAGGACAATACTGGACAGAGCGAAGGAAGGAAGAAACGAAGGAGAGCCATGAACCCAGTGAACTGCTTCCTCCCAGTCCAGTCAGTGGGATTATGAGTGGACATCTGCACAGTGTCCCTCCCTGTGGAGGAGCGGGACGGCTGGGCCTTTGATGGACCCCACCATGGCTCCCAATTACATGTAATGGTAAATAATTGCCCCAGGAGGCTGAGGTCTGAGGGCTTCGCTGTGGTCCAGCAGCAGCAGTAGGACAGGAGCTCTGGGGCCATGTTGTGCGGTAGACCTCTGTACGTATGCGATTGGGAAGGCTACAATTATGATTGTGATACAGCCATTAACGTGTCCAGCTCCCTTTCTGAGGTCCGAAGAAAGGAAACAAAGGGAGGGACTGGAGGCTGGGGGCAGGAGACTGATTAAGTGCTCTGTGCTCGTTCGCTTAACGCGTCTCTGTGTCTTCGGAGCTGCAATGGATGGAGCTCTCTCTCTCTTTTTGTCTCTCTCTCTCTCTCCCTCTCTGTCTCTAACACTCTGTGCCACCCATGCCGACAGCTGCCCACTTGGCATGCGGTAATGAGTGGAGGGTGGGAGAGAGAGAGCAGGGCAGGGAGGGACGGACGGACGGACGGGGGGGGGGGGGCTAGGTTTTAATTTTGAGCGGGGATGAGTGTGAGTCCAGCTGGCTCTTCCTAGTCTAACAGGCTGAGCTTTGTGAGGCCAGACAGCTGCATAGAGAGAGGCCGTGTGTGGTTTTATGGATGTACCGATTTGTGTATTTGTGCATGTACAGTGTGTAATGTATTTGTGTCTTTAAGCGTGCCTCTATGTGTGCATTATTGTATGAACGCCAGGTGTGCGTATGCGTCAGAATGTCACATGTGAATGTCAACTTCCTGGCTCGTGTTTACCTGATACAGGTAAAGTCATTGTTTGTTTTCAATGTAAGCTTACATTATATATTTTTTTACATTTCAGTCATTTAGCAGATGCTTATCCAGAGAGACGTACATACCTTCAGGGGGAAGGTGGTTCCACCATTGGGGTGCCAGGACAGAGAAGAGCATTGACTAGGATGAGCAGGAGCTGCCCTCCTGTAGGGGTATGAGGGCGAGGATACCAGAGGTGGCAGAACAGAGTACTCGGATTGGGGTGTAGGGTTGACGTGGGAAAACTTGGGAAGCTTAAACATCAGGTGGGCTGCAGTGTTCTGGATAAGTTGCAGGGGTTTGATGGCACAAGCGGGGAGCCCAGCCAACAGTGAGTTGCAGTAGTTTAGACGAGAGATGACAAGTGCCTGGATTAGGACCTGCGCCACTTCATGTGTGAGGTAGGGTCCTACTCTACAGATGTTGTAGAGCATGAACCTGGAGGAGCGATTCCTTGCTTTGATGTTTGCAGAGAATGACAGGTTGTTGTCCAGGGTCACTCCAAAGTTCTTTGCACTCTGGGAGGGGGACACCGTGAAGTTGTCAACCGTGATTGAGAGGTCTTGGAGCGGACAGGCCTTCCCCAGGAAGAAAAGAGCAGCTCTGTCTTGTCGAGTTGAGCTGGAGGTGGTGGGCCGACATCTAAGCTGAGATATCTGCCAGGCACGCAGAGATGCGAGTCGCCACCTGGGTGTTAGAAGGGTGAAGGAGAAAAATAGTTGAGTGTGATAGGAGAGACCATGTAAGTATATGACGAAGCCAAGTGACTTGGTGTATAGAGAGAAGAGGAGAGAGCCTAGAACCATGCTCTGGGGGACACCACCAGTGACAGAATGTGGTGCAGACACAGACCCTCTCCAGATCACCTGGTAGGAGCAGCCTGGCAGGTAGGATGCAATCCAAGAGTGTGCAGAGCCTGAGACGCAGGGTGGAGAGGAGGATGTGATAGTTCATGGTGTCGAAGGCAGCGGATAGATCTAGGAGAATAAGAACAGAGGAGAGAGAGTCAGCTTTGGCAATGCGGAGAGCCTCCGTGACACAGAGGAGAGCAGTCTCAGTTAAGTGACCCGTCTTGAAGCCTGACTGGTTAGGGTCAAGAAGATCGTTCTCAGAGCGATAACGAGAGAGTTGGTCAGAGACAGCATGCGTAAGTGTTTTGGAAAGAAAATAAACGGTGTCAGAGGTGTCGAGTGTTGGTTTCTTGTGGAGGGGAGCGACTCTGGACAATTTAAAGTCAGGTGTCACACATCTCAACATCAACTGTTCAGAGGAGACTGCCTGAATCAGGCCTTCATGGTCAAATTGCTGCAAAGAAACCACTACTAAAGGACACCAATAGGAAGAGGAGATTTGCTTGGGCCAAGAAACACGAGCAATGGGTATTAGACCGGTGGAAATCTGTCATTTGGTCTGATGAGTCCAAATTTGAGATTTTTGATTCCTGCCGCCATGTCTTTGTGAGACGCAGAGTTGGTGAACGGATGATCTCCGCATGTGTGGTTCCCACTGTCAAGCATGGAGGAGGAGGTGGGATGGTGTGGGGCTGCTTTGCTGGCGACACTGTCAGTGATTTATTTAGAATACAAGGCACACTTAACCAGCATTGCTACCACACCGTCCCATCTGGTTGGCGCTTAGTGGGACTGTAATGAGATGACGCAGCCAGTGGTCTAGACAATGGCGCCGGAGGAGATGGCTGCCGTTTTACGGCCTCCTAACCAATTGTGCTATTGTTTGTTTTTTTGCGTTATTTGTAACTTATTTTGTACATAATGTTTCTGACACAGTCTCTTATGACCAAAAAGAGCTTCTGGATATCAGGACAGCAATTACTCACCTCATACTGGACGAATAACTTCTTTAACGAGTCGGACGCAAAGGATTTACTTCAGACACCCGACATTGTCACGACTTCCGCCAGTCTCCGCCTCTCCTTGTTCGGGCGGAGTTTGGCGGTCGACGTCACCGGCTTTCTAGCCATCGCCGCTCTGATCCATTTGTTTTGTCTTGTTCCCTGCACACCTGGTTTTCATTCCCCAATCACACTGCATGTATTTATTCCTCTGTTCCCCCTCATGTCTTTGTGTGAAATTGTTTGTGTTACGTGTTAATTGTTGACGCACCAGACTGGTTTGCTTATACCGTGTTGTTCGTGAAGATGTTTATTGTTAAACATTAATTATTGTGACTGTTTTGCGCGTTTTTGCACTTTTGCCTATGGGCTGGAGGTTTGGACGCAGTTGTGTCCGTCTGTTGGTTTCTCCTGCCTCAATAAAGTGTGTGCCTGTTCACAACTCTCTGCTCTCCTGCACCTGACTTCGCTGCCAGTACGCACACACCTGACAGACATGGCCCAAATCCCCATCATTCACATGAGAAAGAGACGGAGATATCGGGGTGCCTTGTAAGGATACGACGGTGAGTGGGTAATGGCTTCATCAATAAGTGCATCGATGACGTCATCCCCACAGTGACCGTACCTACATACCCCAACCAGAAGCCATGGATTACAGGTAACATCCGCACTTACCCTTATTTTACCAGGTAAGTTGACTGAGAACCTTCAGAAGCAAGCCATCAGTGGGATGCAGGGTGGTATGCTGCTGATAAAGGGTAGAGCTGCCGCTTTCATGGAGCAGGACTCTAACCCGGACGCTTAGAAGAAATCCTGCTATGCCCTCCTACGAACTAGTGACACGAGCCTACCAGGGCTAAATTGCTTCTATGCTCACTTCGAGGCGAGCAACACTGAAGCATGCATGAGAGCATCAGCTGTTCCAGATGACTGTGTGATCACGCTCTCCGTACCTTATGTGAGTAAGACCTTTAAACAGGTCAATATTCACAAGGCAGCAGGGCCAGATGGATTACCAAAACGTGTACTCCGAGCATGCGCTGACCAACTGGCAAGTGTCTTCACTGACATTTTCAACCTGTCCCTGACTGAGCCTGTAATACCAACAAGTTTCAAGCAGACCACCATAGTCCCTGTGCCCAAATACACTAAGCTAACCTGCCTAAATGACTACCGACCCGTAGCACTCAGGTCTTTAGCCATGAAGTGCTTTGAAAGGCTGGTCATGGCTCACATCAACACCATTATCCCAGAAAACCAAGACCCACTCCAATTTGCATACCGCCCCAACTCTATTGCACTCCACACTGCCCTTTCCCACCTGGACAAAAGGAACACCTACGTGAGAATGCTATTCATTGACTACAGCTCAGCATTCAACACCCTCAAAGCTCATCACTAAGCTAAGGACCCAGGGACTGAACATCTCCCTCTGCAACTGAATCTTGGACTTCCTGACGGGCCACTCCCAAGTGGTAAGGGTAGGTAACAACACATCTGCCACACTGATCCTCAACACGGGGGCCCCTCAGGGGTGCATGCTCAGTCCCCTCCTGTACTCTCTGTTCACCCATGACTGCGTAGCCAGGCACGACTCCAACACCATTATTAAGTTTGCAGACGACACAACAGTGGTAAGTCTGATCACCGACAACGATGAGACAGTCTATAGGGAGGAGGTCAGAGACCTGGCCGTGTGGTGCCAGGATAACAACCTCTCCCTCAACGTGATCAAGACTAAGGAGATGATTGTGGACTACAGGAAAAGGAGGGCTGAGCATGCCCCCATTCTCATCGATGGGGATGTAGTGGAGCAGGTTGAGAGATTCAAGTTCCTTGGTGTCCACATCAACAACAAACTATCATGGACCAAACACACCAAGACAGTCGTGAAGAGGGTATTACAAAGGCTATTCGCCCTCAGGAGACGGAAATGATGTGGCATGGGTCCTCAGATCCTGAAAAAGTTCTACAACTGCACCATCGAGAGCATCCTGACTGGTTGCATCACTGCCTGGTATGGCAACTGCTCGGTCATCTCTGTATACCCGTCGCAAGACCCACTGGTTGATTCTTATTTATAAAACTCTCTTAGGCCTCACTCCCCCCTATCTGAGATATCTACTGCAGCCCTCATCCTCCACATACAACACCCGTTCTGCCAGTCACATTCTGTTAAAGGTCCCCAAAGCACACACATCCCTGGGTCGCTTGTCTTCTCAGTTCGCTGCAGCTAGTGACTGGAACGAGCTGCAACAAACACTCAGACTGGACAGTTTTATCTCAATCTCTTCATTCAAAGACTCAATCATGGACACTCTTATTGACAGTTGTGGCTGCTTTGCGTGATGTATTGTTGTCTCTACCTTCTTGCCCTTTGTGCTGTTGTCTGTGCCCAATAATGTTTGTATCAAATCAAATCAAAGTTTATTTGTCACGTGTGCCGCATACAACAGGTGTAGACCTTACAGTGAAATGCTTACTTACAGGCTCTAACCAATAGTGCAAAAAAGGTGTTAGGTGAACAATAGGTAAGTAAAGAAACAAAACAACAGTAAAAAGACAGGCTATATACAGTAGCGAGACTATAAAAGTAGGGAGGCTACATACAGACACCAGTTAGTCTGGCTGATTGAGGTGGTATGCACATGTAGATATGGTTAAAGTGACTATGCATATATGATGAACAGAGAGTAGCAGCAGCGTAAAAAGAGGGGTTGGGGGGGCACACAATGCAAATAGCCCGGGTAGCTATTTGATTACCTGTTCAGGTGTCTTATGGCTTGGGGGTAAAAACTGTTGAGAAGCCTTTTTGTCAGAGACTTGGCACTCCGGTATCATTTGCCATGCGGTAGTAGAGAGAACAGTCTATGACTGGGGTGGCTGGGGTCTTTGACCATTTTTACGGCCTTCCTCTGACACCGCCTGGTGTAGAGGTCCTGGATGGCAGGCTTCTTAGCCCCAATGATGTACTGGGCCGTACGCACTCCCCTCTTTAGTGCCTTGCGGTCAGAGGCTGAGCAATTGCAGAACCAGGCAGTGATGCAACCAGTCAGGATGCTCTCGATGGTGCAGCTGTAGAACCTTTTGAGGATCTGAGGACCCATGCCAAATCTTTTTAGTTTCCTGAGGGGGAATAGGCTTTGTCGTGCCCTCTTCACTACTGTCTTGGTGTGTTTGGACCATTCTAGGTTGTTGTCCTGTGTGGCTCAGTTGGTAGAGCATGGTGTTTGCAACGCCAGGGTTGTGGCTTCGATTCCCATGTGGGACCAGTACGGGGAAAAACATTTATGAAATGTATGCATTCACTACTGTAAGTCGCTCTGGATAAGAGCGTCTGCTAAATGACTAAAATGTAAAAATGTTGTTGATTTTTTTTTATAAAACAGAGGGTAGTGCGTACGGCCGTCATTGTAAATAAGAATTTGTTCTTAATTGACTTGCCTAGTTAAATAAAAATTAAACAGAGGGTACCAGTCGGTGTCAGAGGAAGGCCCTAAAAATTGTCAAAGACTCCAGCCACCGTAGTCATAGACTGTTCTCTCTGCTACCGCACAGCAAGCGGTACCGGAGTAGGTCCAAAAGCTTCTTAACAGCTTCTATCCCCAAGCCGTAAGACTCCTGAACAGCTAATCAAATGGCTACCCAGACTATTTGTATTGTCGTTGTCCCCCCCTCCACCCCCTCTTTTACACTGCTGCTACTCTCTGTTTATTATCTATGCATAGTCACTTTAATAACTACCTACATGTACATATCACCTCGACTAACCGGTTCCCCTGCACATTGACTCTGTACCAATAACCCCCTGTATATAGCCTCGCTATTGTTATTTACTGCTGCTTTTAAATTACTTGTTCTTTTTATTTTCATTTTTTACTTACCTATTTTTAGCTAAACACTTATTTTTTTTCAACTGCATTGTTGGTTAAGGGCTTGTAAGTAATCGTTTCACTGTAAGGTCTACCCCTGTTGTATTCGGCGCATGTGACAAATACAATTTGATTCGATTCGATGAGTTGATGAGGGAAGTGAGGAATGGGAGAAGGTCTCCAGAGATGGTCTGGAGAAGGGACGAGGGGATGGGGTCGAGCAGGCAGGTTGTCGGGCGCTGATCAAAAGTAGTGCATTAAATAGGGAATAGGGTGCCTTTCGGGACGTAGACATGCAGTCTTCTCAGTAGTGAGTTCCTTGCCTTGGCCTTGCCACTCTGCATGCTCAACTCCCTAATGCCGGAGCCTGGTTGGAGGAGCCTCCACTGCCTTGAGCTTTGCCTGTTTCACTCACTATCAGCCTCCATGCCTGCTCCTTGTCTTGATGCCAGCTGCAAAAACATACACCACCCATTAACTTCATGGTGGAGAGATCAGATCTGCACTTCACCCTAGAGGAGAGCTTAATTGGCTGATTGTTGTGAGGCAATCAGCTTTGATGTGTCAATCATTCAGCATCTATCAACAATGAGTGACTGGAGGTTATTGTGGAATGTCTGTCATAAAGAAAAAGGCTGTAAACCTCGAAAGGTGCCCAATCTTCTGCTAAGTAATATCATAAACAACATCTTCATATGCATGCAATGAATGACGATCTTTGAAAGAGGAGTGGGTGTGCAGACTTAATCTGATGACTTGTACACAGCCACAGATAAGAAGATGCTTTCGATTTGTTGTCCAGGATCTCAACATGCACATCTCAAGAAAGTCAGTTGTGTGTTTGTTTTGGTATTTCTTTGTGCATGATATACTGTGCCATGTAGCAAGCCAAAAATGCAAGCCTATACTGATGTGCATGTCTATATTACGCTTACTCTTAATTTGTCTGAATACAAATAATGACCTGGACTTGTTTTCTCATTTAAAAAAAAAATAGAACCTTCAGTCCCTGACAATCTGCCAAAGCACGATTGGGGGGCCAAACTGTCACTTAAGTAATGTTTTGTAGGAAAACCCCCTCCATCACTACAGAGCTAACTGATTGCCTTCTATTGGTTATGTAAATCACTCCCACTAGTTACGCACCTCCTTTCCTGCCGGGAGGCAACCAGGGCCTGCAAAAAGGGATCATGAATGTTTACAAAAGGCAGTCATTTTGAATCAATCCCATTATATTGCACTTAAAGGTTTGCCGCCTTGTGTTTGTTTCTGTCTGGACCCCATTTTAATCTCCTTCATGAGCTTCAATAAAAACATCTGTTTGTTATCTATAAATGCATTTAACTGCATCATAACATGGCGATAAGAGGAATAGGCCATACACTATTTTCCTCCCTCTTGTAGGCTATAAGTTACATCCTGAAAGGTCTCAGTAAAAACATGAACATCTATCAGTCATTCATTGGCAGTCAGTGGAAGATTTTCTCACATTTTCAAAAGGCCCTAAGAAGGCTCTGTTTAAATAGTTGTAATACCTTGAGTGCTGCACCGATAACTCATCATTTGCTATGCGTTTTCACAGGCCATAGTAAATACCTCACTTGCAGAGACAAGCTCCCATCCCTGATGATAAAGTAGAAAAAAATATATATAAAGCCTTGTCCTATAAAGATCAGAGAGACCCTGATAAACATTGGTATTGGAGGCTCTAAAACAAAACCACAGTACAGATGTCAAAACAATACATTAAAACACCTCAAACTTTAGAATGTCTCTCTCTACAAAGAAAGAAAGCAGGACAAAACAGAATCATTAACCATCCATGGAGTTTGATACTAGAACCAATTCAAAGCCACACTGGGGGGAAAAAGGCCAATGAAAGTTTGTAAATGATCAGGGACCTGGACCTTGTGTTTTGGCGCAATCCTGGACAAAGGAGAGAGGTGCTGTAGCGAGGCCCATTTGAGCCCCAGTCCGGCAGCCAGCAGCAGTGGCAGCGTGGCCCAGCATTAAGGAGCACTTGTGATTGATAGCTGCGATTGTGGCTCATGCCTCGGCACACCGCTCCATCGGGATATTCATTCCTACTTCCTAGGGCCTTTGTGTTCCCCAGTTGAGGAAGGAGGAGAGGGGGCCAGTGGGGGCGAGGGGCACCCGACCCGGAACATTGGCATGGCGCGGAGCCCCCCAGAAGAGTGGCTCTACCATCTGCCGCAGTAATTCACCACCCGCATGCCAGAGCAGCCACGCGGCCTCTTACGCAACGTGCCAGCGGCCCCCCGCACAATGTGCAGAGACAAATAACACAAGCCGGATTGGAATTTTTAAAAGAACGTCTTTTTCTTTTCGGGAGCCAGCAGTGCAGCGAGATCACCCCCATTCAACACGTTTGTTTGTACTGCACCCCCACTAGCTAAACCCCCTTACAGCCAATGTGAGGTGATACCAATAAGAGAGACTTCAGTCCTCCTCTCCCCTAAAACTTTCTCAATAGCACAGTTCCCTTTCAGAGCCTGAGCCAAGACAACGTTCTCTTAATCTAGTTGGTTCGTTTATCAATTCATTGTATTATTTTTTTGTCAGTCTCTCTCTGTGAAGGTTTCAGATAAGAGGAATAGGCCATACACTATTTTCCTCTCTCTTGTAGATAGATACATTACAGCCTGCTTATCCCTAGATGTACTTAAAGAAACGTATTCTACAGTACTGTGATTTACCACCAAAGCATAGAATGAGATACCACACTACATTACCGCCATATTTCCACTCCTGCTCTCTCTCCATTATTCATTTTCCAGGATCCAGAAGGATGTAGCATAGACAGGAAGTGCTGGAGGTATCCTAGCTTGTGTTTGGAGAGTAATGGTACCCATAGATGAGTCTCTTTGTCAAAGAAGAGGTGCTAAAGCATTCACGCTGCATGTGTGTCAAACTAAATGTTTCCCCGGTTTCACATCAAGCAGTCAATCATAAACAATCAATCATTGTTTTCAATTTGTGGAAATATACAAATGAGGTTTTCCCCTTATCCTGGAATCCTGGGTTTTGATTGATGACCCCTGAGTCGTCTAGTTTTTTCACATCTTTTCATAATAACTCATCCTACCTGCATTAAGGCACAACATGGACACACCACAGACGCATTGTCTTTGTTGCTATCCATATTATTGTCCCTAAGTTTGAAAATTAAAAATTAGGTATGTTAATCTAAAGTGGTGTAATGATAATGACATTCAATATCTAGTCAGCCCAGTGGTTGGCCTCTCTCATCACTGCCTGGTATGGCAACTGCTTGGCCTCCGACCGCAAGGTACTACAGACGGTAGTGCGAACGGCCCAGTACATCACTGGGGCCAAATTTCCTGCCATCCAGGACCTCTATACCAGGCGGTGTAAGAGGAAGGCCCGAAAAATTGTCAAAGACTCCTGCCACCCTAGTCATAGACTGTTCTCTCTGCTACCGCACGTCAAGCGGTACCGGAGCGCCATGTCTAGGTCCAAGAGGCTTCTAAACAGCTTCTACCCACAAGCCATAAGACTCCTGAACATCTAGTCAAATGGCTACCCAGACAAATGGCTACCCCCCCACCCCTCTTTACACCACTGCTACTCTCTGTTGTCATCTATGCATAGTCATGTTAATAACTCTACCTACATGTACATACTACCTCAAATAACCAGTGTCCCCGCACATTGACTCTGTATCGGTACCCCCAATGTATATAGTCTTGCTATTGTTATTTCACTGCTGCTCTTTAATTACTTGTTACTTTTATCTCTTATTCTGTATTTTTGAAACTGCATTGTTGGTTAGGGGCTCGTAAGTAGGCATTTCACTGTAAGATCTACACCTGTTGTATTCGGCGCATGGAACTAATAAAATTTGATTTGATATTGAGCGGGTTCACCGGCCATTAAAGCCATGGTTATAGTTCCAGCCCCTGATCACAGCGATCAGTAATTGGATCTCCTCAGCCAATCCAAGCCCTGGTTATTTACCCTCACTGGTGCATGGTGATGGGATCCAGACATGTGACAGGAAGGTAAGGGGAACCACATGTGCCGCCCTGCCCTCGGCCACTCGGCAAGGTCAGGGTCACTCCAGGCCTACCCTTCCAAACTCAGGACCAAACTCACCTCAGGAACGCCAGAGAACAACTGTTTGGCAGTTGTTGAGTCCAAAGTCCACCATCATTCTCCGGCCTCATATACTGTAGCAAGAGGAATGTCTTCTTGAATGGCAGAGTTCATCACCTTTTATGTTTTGTGCATCAAGTTTAGCAATGTAGAAATTCAAACCTAAGAGGCTAGTTGATTTCTTGGAAAACTCTGCCTTTCCTCTTGTAGCCCTCTGTTGAGAAAGTATATTGTCCCTACAGTACAGAACTTATGAAACATGCACGGTAAAGACCAAAGAGTGTCAATCTTTAGGTTATTGGTTTTTGTTGATTAATGGGTAATAAAACAATCTCTTTTCTGTGCTTTGATCTTTACTGTTGTTATCTTACGACACAAATATATACTGGAGGAAGACTTTCTGTTAAATATACTCCAACAAATGTAGGCGACAGGGGTCATTGGTGTGATAAGCATACAAGGTTCAACTCCTTGCTTGATCTTTGTCAGATCTCTCCTGCATTGTTCAGTAATGTGGTGTTGAAGAGACGCGCCCTTCTCTCTGTGTAGTTACATGATCCCTCTCAGCACGGAACTATGTGTTCACATGACTCCCCATACCAAAGCACACCCACGCAAGTCCCATCAACTCTCTCCACATTTTCCCCTTAAGTAAAGTGTGTGTGTGTGGTGTTGCGTGCGTGCGTGCGTGCGTGCGTGTGCCTGTTTGTGTGTGTCCCTGCGCGTGCATGTGTGTGTCTAAGATGAGCATCGAGTCTGTAATGAAATATACAGAGAGAATTCTTCACACTCTCATACATACTAAAACATACCACACACCTCCATTGTGAAGACAGTAAGAATGCAACCAAAACAGAAATCAAACATACTTCTGATTTGTATACATGCATACTTTATGCATACACCCCTCTAACATGCGTCAAACTATCTGCCATATAGACCTTTCAAAAAAAGGTTCCGATGGATGAATAGAGCTTCCTGTTGAGAGAGCTGTTGCATAGAGGGCACATTTCCAGACTAAGTCAGGCCCTCTCAGACTTGATCCCCCCCAGTCAGAGGACCTTTGCTCCCTGGTCTGCCGTGTCAGTCAACAGTAGAGCCTGATGAGCTAGGGGTAGTGTCAGGACTCAGGACCTTCAGTTACGTATGCAGGTCACAGGTTTGTCTGTCTGTCTGGCTCTGGGTGGCCCCGATAACCTTCCGTAGCTTAGACAAAGCACAGCGTCTCCACTGAGTTCCGTGTTCTCAACAAACAGACATTATTTCCTAATCTAATGTCTTCTTTTGTGTGGTCCTAAAGAGGTGTCGGAGCGACTGGGGGCAATCTCCATCTGTCTTGTTTTGGTTTTGTCTGCGCTCCGAGAATCAGAAGGATGTGCTTTCGGGACTGCTGTCATGGGGGCTCCACAAAGAGAAGGTATTTAGCAGAACTTGTGGCCCTGCAGCTCCTGGGGAATCAGCGGTGCCCATCGGTGCAGGCCCTCATGGAAGCACTGGTGCGGAGCGGCCTGGACGGCTGTTCCATCATGGGAGGGTTGGGTAGAGCTCAGATTATGGCTTCCGTCAGTGGGTTCACAAGACAGACAGGAGAATCATAGTCGGGTGATGAAATGTGGATTATGTTGGCTTTAGCCTGGCACAGGATGTCGTATAGGCTGCTGTGAGACATCTGTATTGCAGTTGCAGCATTTTGTCCTCTTTTACATATCCCCTTCAGGATGGCAACGAGTCAGAGCCTAAAAGCCTGCAACTGCTCTGCTATAAATTACACTTGTGTTGACATTGGGACAGGGTTACTTCCTGCTCATTTACTTACAAGGTGATAAATTGTATAGTACCTGAAATGTAAATGTTACCTTGTGTTTGTGTGTGTGTGCGTGTGCCTGTGTGTAAGTGTGCATTAGCATGAATCAGGAAACAGCTCTATGAATATGAAAGTTGGAGCCAGGTGTAACTTGGACACACACTACCATTTCAACTGACATCCTTATTTACTTCTTATCCGGGTAATATTTACAAATTAACATATTTTCGTGATAGAGTAGAGAACAGGTTAAAAAAATGATCAACAAATTATTTCAAGAGATTGTCAGAATTATTTAATATGCAATGTTATAAACAAAGGCAACATTCAATTGGCTCACCTTTCACAATAAACCTCCGAACACCAAGAACACAAACTCATTGAAGAACTTGTTTGGTCACATGGTATAAAAGAGCAATGTGTTTATACTGTCATTGAGGGAGCAGTGGTACTGCTTTCTGGAATACTCATATTTTCCAATATAAAGTACATTAATAAAAAGGTAAAAAAGCCTGTAGAACTGGGCCAGCTCTCTGTCTCTCTCCCCCTCTTTCACTCTCTATCTTTCTCTCTCTATATGTCTCTCTCTCTCCTTCTAGTTTCATAAGAGTGGGTCTTAACAAGCCCCTGAACAACACAGAGGCATGACGCATGTGGCGGCCCCAGAAGGCCCTTTAAAGTGCTTCATAAGCTGAGCCTATTAGCTCACTGCAGGTAGTGAAGTTTCTGCAGGTAGAGTGAAGTCTGGAAACTAGTCCTTGGTTAATGTGCATTGATTCAGTGTTTGTGTCATTGTCACCAGCACCAGTCACTAAGAATAGAATGTTATAACAAGTCTATACCAGGCAATGGTGGGTGAGAATGACAAATATGGCAGGGATTCGGGGAATAGGAGTGGAGAACAGCACTGTTCAAACTAACATACATTTGTTGTGGGGGATGATTTTGGGTAAGGAGAAATATCTGACATTTAATCTAACAGACAGGCGTAATGGGACTTTAATTGAGTTATAATGGTCTATAACACAGCCAAAGTTCATACATGCTCATTATGAGTCATGCGTAATGAATCATTACTACTCATGAATGCATACCTGTCAGTTAAGTGTTATCAAAATGTCCTAAGTACAATCAGTCAATGACCTTTTCCATTTAAATGTTAATTAACATTGCAGTTCCAGACATTTGACAAACAGTCCTCATGTTGATATGGGCTTGTCACACCTGAAGTCTTAACAAGATATCTGAAATTCTGTGACATTTGTTATTTATGGCAGAAGGAGACTTCGTAAACATATTTACCTGCATATACAGTGAGGGAAAAAAGTATTTGATCCCCTGCTGATTTTGTACGTTTGCCCACTGACAAAGAAATGATCAGTCTATAATTTTAATGGTAGGTTTATTTGAATAGTGAGAGACAGAATAACAACAAACAAATCCAGAAAAACGTATGTCAAAAATGTTATAAATTGATTTGCATTTTAATGAGGGAAATAAGTATTTGACCCCCTCTCAATCACAAAGATTTCTGGCTCCCAGGTGTCTTTTATACAGGTAACGAGCTGAGATTAGGAGCACACTCTTAAAGGGAGTGCTCCTAATCTCAGTTTGTTACCTGTATAAAAGACACCTGTCCACAGAAGCAATCAATCAATCAGATTCCAAACTCTCCACCATGGCCAAGACCAAAGAGCTCTCCAAGGATGTCAGGGACAAGATTGTAGACCTACACAAGGCTGGAATGGGCTACAAGACCATCGCCAAGCAGCTTGGTGAGAAGGTGACAACAGTTGGTGTGATTATTCGCAAATGGAAGAAACACAAAAGAACTGTCAATCTCCCTCGGCCTGGGGCTCCATGCAAGATCTCACCTCGTGGAGTTGCAATGATCATAAGAACAGTGAGGAATCAGCCCAGAACTACACGGGAGGATCTTGTCAATGATCTCAAGGCAGCTGGGACCATAGTCACCAAGAAAACAATTGGTAACACACTACGCCGTGAAGGACTGAAATCCTGCAGCGCCCACAAGGTCCCCCAGCTCAAGAAAGCACATATACATGCCCGTCTGAAGTTTGCCAATGAACATCTGAATGATTCAGAGTACAACTGGGTGAAAGTGTTGTGGTCAGATGAGACCAAAATGGAGCTCTTTGTCATCAGCTCAACTCGCCGTGTTTGGAGGAGGAGGAATGCTATGACCCTATGACCCCAAGATCACCATCCCCACCGTCAAACATGGAGGTGGAAACATTATGCTTTGGGGGTGTTTTTCTGCTAAGGGGACAGGACAACTTTGAAAATGGGTCGTGGATGGGTATTCCAGCATGACAATGACTCAAAACACACGGCCAAGGCAACAAAGGAGTGGTTCAAGAAGAAGCACATTAAGGTCCTGGAGTGACCTAGCCAGTCTCCAGACCTTAATCCCATAGAAAATCTGTGGAGGGAGCTGAAGGTTCGAGTTTCCAAACGTCAGCCTCGAAACCTTAATAACTTGGAGAAGATCTGCAAAGAGGAGTGGGACAAAATCCCTCCTGAGATTTGTGCAAACCTGGTGGCCAACTACAACAAACGTCTGACCTCTGTCATTGCCAACAAGGGTTTTGCCACCAAGTACTAAGTCATGTTTTGCAGAGGGGTCAAATACTTATTTCCCTCATTAAAATGCAAATCAATTTCTAACATTTTTGACATGCATTTTTCTGGATTTTTTTGTTGTTATTCTGTCTCTCACTGTTCAAATAAACCTACCATTAAAATTATAGACTGATAATTTCTCTGTCAGTGGGCAAACGTACAAAATCAGCAGGGGTTCAAATGCTTTTTTCCCTCACTGTATGAACTACAGACTATGCAAATGACGCAGCGACCACAAACTGATGCTGGCACTATGACGGCACTCAACAAGCTGTATAAGGCCAAAAGAAAACAAGAAAATGCTCATACAGAAGTGGCACTTCTTCAACTTTAATGCAGGCAAACTTAAATCCATTTTACCTAATTTCTACCAGCATGTCACATGTGCAACCAGAGGAAAAAAAACTCTGGACCACCTTTACTTCACACACAGAGATGCATACAAAGCTCTCCCTCGCCCTCCATTTGGCAAATCTGACCATAATTGTATCCTCCTGATTCTGGCTAAAGTAGGATGTACCAGTGACTTGCTCAATACGGAAGTAGTCAGATGATGCGGATGCTACGCTACAGAAATGTTCTGCCAGCACAGACTGGAATATTTTCCGGAATTCATCCAATGGCATTGAGAAGTATACCATCTCAGTCATCGGCAAAATCAATAAGTGCATCGACAACGTCATCCCCACAGTGACCGTACATACATATCCCAACCAGAAGCCATGGATTACAGGCAACATCCACACCAAGCTAAAGGCTAGAGCTGCCACTTTCAAAGAGCAGGACACTAATCAAGATGCTTATAAGAAATACCACTATGCCATCAGACGCACCATCAAACAGGCAAAGTGCCAATACAGGACTAAGATTGAATCCTACTACACCGGCTCTGACACTCGTCGGATGTGGCAGGACTTGCAAACTATTACGGACTACAAAGGGAAACCCAGCTGCGAGCTGCCCAGTGATGTGAGCCTACCAGACGCGCTAAATGTCTTTTATGCTTGCTTCGAGGCAAGTAACACTGAAGCATGCATGAGAGCACCAGTTGTTCCGGACAACTGTGTGATCACGCTCTCCGTAGCCGATGTGAGCAAAACCTTAAAATAGGTCAACATTCATAAGGCCGCGGGGCCAGATGGATTAAAAGGACGTGTACTCAGAGCATGCGCAGACCAACTGGCAAGTGTCTTTACTGACATTTTCAACCTCTCCCTGACCGAGTTTGTAATACCTACATGTTTCAAGCAGACCACCATAGTCCCTGTGCCCAAGAAAGTGAAGGTAACCTGCCTAAATTACATAAGAAAGTATTCCTCCCGGAAACCCTAGACCCACTCCAATTTGCATACAGCCCCAACAGATCCACAGATGATGCAATCTCAATCGTGCTCCACACTGCCCTTTCCCACATGGACAAAAGGAAAACCTATGTGAGAACGCTGTTCATTGAATATAGCTCAGCGTTCAACACCATAGTGCCCACAAAGCTCATCACTAAGCTAATGATCCTGGGACTAACCACCTCCCTCTGCAACTGGATCCTGGACTTCCTGATGGGCTGCCCCCATCTGCCACGCTGATCCTCAACACTGGGGCCCCTCAGGGTGCCTGCTTAGTCCCCTCCTGTACTCCCTGTTCACCTACGACTGTGCGGCCAAGCACGACTCCAACACCATCATTAAGTTTGCTGATGACACAACAATGGTAGGCCTGATCACCGACAATGATAATCCTATAGGGAGGAGGTCAGTGAACTGGCAGTGTGGTGCCAGGACAACAACCTCTCCCTCAATGTGGGCAAGACAAAGGAGCTGATCGTGGACTACAGGAAAAGGAGGACCGAATAGGCTCCCATTAACATCGACAGGGATGTAGTGGAGCAGGTCGAGAGTTTCAAGTTCCTTGGTGTCCACATCACCAACAAACTATCATGGTCCAAACACACCAAGACAGTCATGAAGAGAGCACGACAACATATTTTCCCCCTCAGGAGACTGAAAAGATTTGGCATGGGTTCCCAGATCCTCAAAAAGTTATACAGCTGCACCATCGAGAGCATCCTGACCTGTTGCATCACCGCCTGGTATGGCAATTGCTCGGCATCCAACCATAAGGCGCTACAGAGAGTAGTGCGTACGGCCCAGCACATCACTGGGGCCAAGCATCCTGCCATCCAGGATCTACGTATATGCCAGGCGGTGTCAGAGGAAGGCCCCAAAAAAATGTCAAAGACTCCAATCACCCAAGTCATAAACTGTTCTCCCTGCTACCGCATGGCAAGTGGTACTGGAGCATCAAGTCTAGGTCCAAAAGGCTCCTTAACCGCTTCTACCCCCAAGCCATAAGACCAAATGGCCACCCAGGCTATTTACATTGACAACCCCCTCCCCCCTTTGTTTTTACACTGCTGCTACTCGCTGTTTATTATCTATGCATAGTCACTTTACCTCTACCTACATGTACAAATTACCTCGACTAACCTGTACCCCCGCACATTGACTCGGTAGCAGCACCCCCTGTATACAGCCTCATTATTGTTATTTTGTGTTACTTTTTATTTAATTTTTAACTTTAGTTTATTTAGTAAATATTTTCTTAACTCTATTTCTTGAACTGCATTGTTGGTTAAGGGCTTGTAAGTAAGCATTTCATGATAAGGTCTACACCTGTTGTATACGGTGCATGTGACAAATCAAATTTGATTTGATTTGCCGCCAACTTAATGACTTACTATAACTTATTATCCTCCAACTAAGGCTCGCACCACCTTTCTTCCTGACATTAACATTGGCACAGACATCAAACACTATGACTGCCCTCGTTTGGCCCTGATAGATCTAGGTGGAATGGAAATGTTAATTCAGTCCCATCCACCATTGAACTATCTATGCCATTTGGCAATGCTATACTGTTGTTACTTGTGCTGATTGCCAGTCTTGTCCCAAATTGCATCGTCAGTTTCTTTAGAATGAAAATCGAGTGTTGGCTATATGTTGCGAGTTTGGTCATGTGGGTAGAATTCTGAGGAGTTGGGCCCCGGGGCTGTTTTCACAAGTCCATTCCGATTCGGCTGCATATAAATACAGCTTTAAACTCCAGCCAATCAACTTGTACTCCCCTTTCTCATGTAGTGTCTTTTATTTCTGCATTTATTCTGCATTGCGGTGCTAGCAGTAAACATTTAACAATCCTGGTGTGGCGATTGACATCTTCGGCACTTTCAGACTACAATTTTCGCACATTAGAGTGTGGCCCGAGCTAACTATGGTATTTGTCAAGAACCTGTGAACATTTAGGACTTAGGTAAGAGAAGATTCTGCATCCTCCATAAACACAGGCCAATTGACAAGCATGCTGGCCTCTGACCACATTTCTCCCGCTAGACCATGTTATAAAAATAAGAGGTCCTCGTCTTCATATTTTGTGTCAGGGAGAACGGGGGAGGGCGGCCTTTGAGGATGAAGGTTGCGCGTGCATGTTTGGAGGCAAGGAAGGAGTGTTATTTATAGCTAATCCCATTGTCTGCGAGCACTGTGGAAGGCAGGAAGGAAGAACCTTCTGAACAACAAATGGGGGACCAGTCTGACCCGTTCCCGACCATCCTCCTCAGCTCGGTGATAATGACTAGGCCAGTGGACCTCGGGGGTTCAAGAGTGCAGCTCCGAGCACAATGTAACGGATGTGCGCCACCTAGCCAGGCCCTGTCCCCATCGTATGATAGAGACTGCTTAGACAGTCATTGTATTGTATGCTAATATTGTACTGTATGTTGTTCATGACTTATTTGTGTTGATCTTCACGCTCGTTGGGCACTGCAATAAAGGGCCGTAAATGACTTCCTCACAGCCATCAAGACATAAATGTTTCATTGTGTTTGGCCTCTGAGGACAGACAGAATAGTAGACTTAGCTTTTCTGATGTTTTCCTGTCTATGAAGAACAAAAGCAGTGGAAGGTTATTGGTTGTGTGTGGAATCAGTACACGCTATGAGCTCATTTACACTGTCCTTGCTAAATCCGGTTCCGGTAAAAGGCAGTGCAGGCAACTTTTTCATCATAGTCTAGATCAATGTGTTTCATTTTAGTTTTTGCTTTAGCACAAATTTTACCGGCCTCAGTCTGTAGCTGAAGTGGCCTGTACTGGTGAAAAGAACAGACACGAGTTTACGTCTGCAAAGTTCTGGCGCTTTCTTTGTTCTGAAGAATGTTTTTTTCTCTTGTTCAATTGTCTATTTTCTTGTTCGTACTTTTTAAACATTCACATCAAACAAGTGCACGCTTTAAATTACACAACATAAATGGACGTTACCTAAAGCAGAATTCAAAAATGTTACACAAATACCATGTCTTACTGTATGATTTCACATGAAAACCAAAATGTATTTCACATTAATACAATAAAAACACTTGTATATGAAGACAAAAATAACTGAATGTTTTTCCATATACCGCTACCAACATAGAAAACTGACAACAATACATTCAGCTTTAAGATAGTAGCATCTCCATAAAATCGTCTCTCTCTCATGCACCCGCACTGTCTGCACTAAAAGTCCACGCTCCACAGCGCCATCTATTGGTCTGATGGACTACTAATGCTAAAGTATGTAGAATATACAATTTACATATACCGTAATTTCCGGACTATTGAGCGCACCTGAATATAAGCCGCACCCACTGAATTAAAAAATATATATTATTATATATTATTTATAAGCCGCAGGTGCCTACCGGTACATTGAAACAAATTAACTTTACACAGGCTTTAACGAAACACGGCTTGTAACAAAAATAAATAGGCTTTAACGAAACATGGCTTGTAACAAAAATAAATAGGCTTTAACGAAACACGGCTTGTAACAAAAATAAATAGGCTTTAACGAAACACGGCTTGTAACAAAAATAAATAGGCTTTAACGAAACACGGCTTGTAACAAAAAATAAAAAATTAGCAGTAAACAGTAGCCTACCAAGAAAGTCATTGGTCACTATCTTCCTCCTCCTGTGCACTGAAACCACTGAAGTCATCTCCTTTCAAAAAAAAATGAAAGCGGGAAAAATCCATATATTAGCCGCGTCATTGTTTAAGCCGCGAGGTTCAAAGCGTGGGAAAAAAGTTGCGGCTTATAGTCCGGAAATTACTGTAGTTGAAGTCAGAAGTTTACATACACTTAGGTTGGAGTCATTAATACTCGTTTTTCAACCACTCCACAAATGTCTTGTTAACAAACTATAGTTATGGCAAGTCAGTTAGGACATCTGCTTTGTGCATGACACAAATAATTTTTCCAACAATTGTTTACAGACAGATTATTTCACTTATAATTCACTGTATCACAATTCCAGTGGGTCAGAAGTTTACATACACTAAGTTGACTGTTCCTTTAAACAGCTTGGAAAATTCCAGAAAATTACGTCATGGCTTTAGAAGCTTCTGATAGGCTAATTGACATCATTTGAGTCAATGGGAGGTGTACCTATGGATGTATTTCAAGGCCTACCTTCAAACTCAATGCCTCTTTGCTTGACATCATGGGAAAATCTAAATAAATTAGCCAAGACCTCAGAAAAAGAATTGTAGACCTCCACAAGTCTGGTTCATCCTTGGGAACAATTTCCAAACTCCTGATGGTACCACGTTCATCTGTACAAACATTAGTACGCAAGTTTAAACACCAAGGGACCACGCAGCCATCATATTGTTCAGGAAGGAGACGCGTTCTGTCTCCTAGAGATGAACATACTTTGGTGCGAAAAGTGCAAATCAATCCCAGAACAACAGCAAAGGACCTTGTGAAGATGCTGGAAGAAACAGGTACAAAAGTATCTATATCCACAGTAAAACGAGTCCTATATCGACATAACCTGAAAGGCTGCTCAGTAAGGAAGAAGCCACTGCGCCAAAACCGCCATAAAAAGCCAGACTATGGTTTGCAACTGCACATGGGGACAAAGATCTGGTCTGATGAAACAAAAATAGAACTGTTTGGCCATAATGACCATCGTTATGTTTGGAGGAAAAAGGGGGAGGCTTGCAAGCCAAAGAACACCATCCCAACCGTGAAGCACGGGGGTGGCAGCATCATGTTGTGGGGGTGCTTTGCTGCAGGAGGGACTGGTGCACTTCACAAAATAGATGGAAGGGAGGAAAAATTATGTGTATATATTGAAGCAACATCTCAAGACATCAGTCAGGAAGCAAATGGGTCTTCCAAATGGACAATGACCCCAAGCATACTTCCAAAGTTGTGGCAAAATTGCTTAAGGACAACAAAGTCAAGGTATTGGAGTGGCCATCACAAAGCCCTGACCTCAATCCCATAGAAAATTTGTGGGCAGAACTGAAAAAGCGGGTGCGAGCAAGGAGGCCTACAAACCTGACTCAGTTACACCAGCTCTATCAGAAGGAATGGGCCAAAATTCACCCAACTTATTGTGGGAAGCTTGTGGAAGGCTACCCGAAACGTTTGACCCAAATTAAACAATTTAAAGGCAATGCTACCAAATACTAATTGAGTGTATGTAAACTTCAGACCCACTGGGAATATGATGAAAGAAATAAAAGCTGAAATAAATGATTCTCTCTACTATTATTCTGACATTTCACATTCTTAAAATAAAGTGGTGATTCTAACTGACCTAAGACAGGGAATTTTTACTAGGATTAAATGTCAGGAATTGTGAAAAACTGAGTTTAAATGTATTTTGCCAAGGTGTATGTAAACTTCCGACTTCAACTGTAAATTTAGACAAATACATAAACAAATTGGTTTAAAAAAATAATAATAAAGGGGTGTCTGTGTTTAGTTTTCAACCCATTACACTAACACACTTGATTCAGCTAATCAACTCATCACAAAGCCTTTGATTAGAATCAGGTGTGTTAGACGCTACAACAAACATAAAAATGTGCACCCCTTTGGGTCCCCAGGACCAGGGTTGAGAAACATTGTGTATGAAGCAACATTTTGTTCATTGAAAATACTCACAATCAGCCCAAAACATCAATGTGACACAAACGTAATGAGACCAGGTTGTGACATTACTATCTAACGGCTGCACCCATGTTTCCTAGCTGAGCCTCCTGGAGGTCAACCAATGGAAACTAGGACTGGTTTTCCCGATAACTTTATTTGAAACCTTGTCAAGAGATCTAGTAAACTGTGACACACTATCTGTCGTTGTCTGTGTGAACATTAAACAAATCATATAGACATATGTTATACAGTTGTCCTTATCACATAACCCATTTTCCGTTACCCGCTATCTTCTCTTCCTGTCTACCCACTATGTAAATTTAAGAAAACTCATGCCATTGAGCCTAGCTGCAAGTGTTAAAGATAGTGAATGATAAATTACAAAGTGAAAATGACAATTGAATATTTGTGAAAATTAAGGCCTCCATTGACCACACACACACACACACACACACACACACACACACACACACACACACACACACAGAGAGAGAGAGACCCCTCCTCACCTCACCCCACCCACCAACCCAACCCGCTCGGCCACAATAATCTCAATGGGACAGGTTTATTCTGCATGTGGCCTATTCCCAATGCACATTTCTGTGAAGCCCTGGGACAATGTGTGTCAACACATGAAAGTAATGCCTGGGCCTGCCAGAACAGTGGGGCTGAGACGCTGAGGGGTGCGCTGCAGGTCGCCCCCTCTGGAAGGGCGCCTGCACTTGAACTGCCTCCATTCATGGGAGGGGAAGCCCTTCTTTCATGTGTTCCCTGGCAGGGCGGCCGGGGCTGGCCTTTAATTCTGCTGACCCCTCTGTGATGTCCTACATTGTCGCCTAATCCTCTTTCTTTTCCTTCCACCGCTGCACCCCAGTCAGAGGGGTTGACTTCTTTCTCTCTCCCAGAGTCCCCTTCTCCTATCCCTTCTGTCTCTCTCTCTACCCCCCAAATTGTTAAGCCCCTCCTCTCCCTGTCTCTGCTACCCCTCTCCCCCTCTTTCCCTTGCATTTACACCCCCCAACATTCCATGGGTCTTCCTGTCATCCCCCCCTCCCGGTTTGTCCCTTGGGGTTTAGGAGGTGGGGGATTAAGACTGTGGCCTTGCGATTTTTTGAGGGATGGAATACAGTGGATAGAGCCAGGGGTTTGTGGTCACAACAGGAGGACATGAAGGGAGAAATGGGAGAAACTACTGGTTTAGACAAGTGTTGTAAGAATACTGAAGGCAACTGGACAATAAAACGATGCTTGTATCAGGCTGCTACTGTATGATACTGCAATGCACTTCATATATTTAGAAATGATGTGTTTGTACATTCTAGAGAGTTATCCTTTCATGACAGACCATCTGATAACTGATATTCTGCAGCTGTTCATAGATTTCCTTTTGACACATTCTACCATTTGACAGGAACTTCCATGGAAGTAACTCATTTGCCCCAGCCCATGACTTCTACGTTAGAAACCACAGCCTGAGTTGTTGTACCATGACTTTGCAAATTGGTTGCATTATTCAGCATATTCGTGGTCGACTGACTGAGACTTTGGAATTCCGTCTCTGTATCAAAACCACTGGTGTATTTTGCCTATCCTTGAATAACCAAGTACGGAAGGCTTCATGCTCTTGTGACACATGCTGACTTACTGTCTGTGATTCTCCATGCCAGGGTGACACACTGATGGTTTATGAGGGTTGGCACCATGGTTCCGTTACTGAATTGCCAACAGTTTACTTGTCACTGGCAGAATATTGTAGCAGGTTGTTACACATTAGGGATTATGATACAAGGAAATATTGAGTCACTTCCCATGACTGAAAGGCAGTGGTCAGTTTAATATCAAGAGATGGAACAGTGGAATTGAACAAAATAGTCCTCATTTTGAAATAGTTCAAACCTCAAGCACAGGAATTGAAACTGATGGAAACTGAGTGCTGTATGAAACTGTCACCCTCTGAAAGTGACTTTCTTCAGGCATTGTGTGTTCTCTCTTTCCCTCTTTGTCTCTGTCTATATCTCACTTACTCCCTCTCCCTTGTCCACAACTGCCTGTTTCTGCTTGAATAACTATCAGTGGCCAATGGACCACATGCATTCTTGATCGTCCACACACATCTGCCCTCCTCTACTCACCCCTCTCTCACACACACACAAGATCTCCCCCTTTCATGTGTTGGGGCCCTGGAGTACAAGCTGAGAGGAGGGGGGGGTATCCCCTGCTTGAGTGTGGGACCAGCAGCTGTGTCTAGAGAGGCCTTCCATGAACTCTCGATCAGTGATGTCACGAATGGGGCCCTCAGAAACACTTGGGCCACAGGGGCCACCTAGAAACCCTGTCATGTCGCCTCTTTCTCTGAATACAGCACTCTACAACACACTAGTGCCTAAATCGTGTTAAGAATTCAAGAAAACCTATGCCACTGAGCTTAGCTGTGGTTAAAGTAAATGAAAGTGAAGGATAAATGACGAGGTGAAAGTGAATGATAGTCAGACAATGGATTACAGCTACAGGCTCCACTAAGATAACCTGCCATGTCTCTGATTACAGCTACAGGCTCCACTAAGATAACCTGCCATGTCTCTGATTACAGCTACAGGCTCCACCAAGAAACCCTGCCATCTCTCTGATTACAGCTACAGACTCCACCAAGAAACCCTGCCATCTCTCTGATTACAGCTACAGGCTCCACCAAGATAACCTGCCATGTCTCTGATTACAGCTACAGGCTCCACCAAGAATCCCTGCCATCTCTCTGATTACAGCTACAGGCTCCACCAAGAAAACCTGCCATGTCTCTGATTACAGCTACAGGCTCCACTAATAAACCCTGCCATGTCTCTGATTACAGCTACAGGCTCCACCAAGAAAACCTGCCATCTCTCTGATTACAGCTACAGGCTCCACCAAGAAACCCTGCCATCTCTCTGATTACAGCACTTTGGAATGCATGCTTCTCTAGTGTCCACTTTCCAACTACCTTCATCAGCAGCTGTTACCAAAGCAGACTTCATACTGGTATTCTGGTCTCCCCAGCCCAGCAAGATGTCTCTCTGCCATCTCTGCTTCAGGAGGACAACAGCAACACATTCGGCCCTATATTCTGAAAACTCCTGTGATTTCTGTTTTACATTGTGTAATCGCTTACTGCTTGGACCTGACCCAGCAGCAACAGACAGACAGGAGCAGACGGACAGTGTGCAGATGTTGTCACTGATTTACACACGACAGCTGAACAGAGGACAGCAGATGAAAGGAGAGGCCCTCTGGATCACAGGGACACAGCAGTAGCAGTCTCCACCAGCTGTGCAGATCTGTGGAGGGACATAGGGGAAAAGGACATAACAATGTATGGATCATGGCTGTATCACTCCCTGCACATTTCCCCACAGGCAGCTCAGGGATTCGAACCGGCAACCCTCCCGATACCGGCCTACCGCTCTAACCTTGAGGCTACTGCTGTGACCCAAGTACTCTAACATGGGCTGGGTTCTTCCATTCCTCCTCAGTCTTTCTCTGGGCAGTAAGCTACTTACACGGAGTTTGTCGCCCTGCTGGACAAGAGACTCTTGTAATAAAGCAGATCAATCTGACTGGAATAAAACCATGTGACCAATAAATGTTTCATAGCCTCGATCGGTCTATTGTCTTGTTTCCCACCCTCTGTTAAAAGCTTTGTAGGTGTCCCAATAAACTTGGGGTGACTGTGGGAATGATTTGGCAATGGTCTTCGGCTCTTACAAAGCAATGACATTCCCATCTGCAATTTGAAACCTCCTTGCAGAAACATCTCCCTAAGAGAATAATTACATTACATAATGTCTGAAAAGTCTATGAGTGAATGGGAATGTGACTTTTGACTCTTTGTCATTTCTGAGACTTTACTGCGCTTGCTGTTGTCATGCAACAATGGCTGGTGGGAATCTGGCCTGGGCAGAGGATCAGTCCACTCTGGCTTAGAGGAGACAGAGTCCTTTTTTCAGCCCTGCCTGTGAAAGCCCATGTGACTGAAGTCAATTGTTGCGGCTAGTTTAGCATATCCAGTGGTTGGTTGTGGTCCATAGTAATGGGAGAGGTTTGGATTTGCTACACCTTACAAGCTAATTGCATCCTTTTTGTACAAATTGTAATTGAGTGGGTCTTTGTTTTGTTCTCTCTCTCTCTCTCTCTCTCTCACACACTCTCTTTCTCTCTCTCTCTCTCTCTCTCTCTCACTCTCTCTCTCACATGTGCAGTCCTCTTTTATGACAGCGCATTCCAATGGAAACATTATATATTGAGAGAATGTTTTTTCTTTGGGTTCAAGTCCAGTAATTTGGCAACATAAATCTATTAGACACATCCTCTGAGATTCCGCTGGATGGAAATACAAGACCTATAGCCATCCTGTCCTGCCCTTTGGGGCTGGAGGTGGGGAGGGAGGAGGCAATAGAGGGAGTTGAGCAGCATTTCAGATGCAGCATTAAATCAAATTCCCCCACATCCCCCCTTTTCCACTGATTTTCCGCATCCAGGTCAGAAGCACACAGACAATGAACTCATTTCCAGCCACCACAGGGAAACTGACGGGGAGGGGAAGTAGTCTGATCTCACTTTCACTGCAAAGGAAGTGCCAGGCTGCAGGCAAGCAGGCACCACAACCACAGATCAGAGCAGGCTGCTGGCACAGGGCCAGGGCCCAGGGAGCTCCATGCTGGATGCATGGGATTGACGTATGGATGGATGATACCAAGGAGGCCTTTGTTTGGGCCCAATGGGGGAAGGGGGAGAGAGGGGCATTCCTGTCTGAGATTACAGGGGCATGGTGCCTTCCCCAGGGCCAGGCCTCTATGGGACTGGAGAACAGCCAGAGGCAGGGTCCACAGTCAGACTCCTCAGTATTTGGGAACAGTGACCCTTTACTGAGAAGGTCATGAGGGGACGCAAGCCATGGAATCTCACCACACACTCTTCCCTCTCTCTCTGCAAGTGTGTGTGTGTGTGTGTGTGTGTGTGTGTGTGTGTGTGTGTGTGTGTGTGTGTGTGTGTGTGTGTGTGTGTGTGTGTGTGTGTGAGAGAGTGTTTGCGGGACTGAAAGGTATGAGCCAATGAGTGGTCCCTTAAAATGAATGAGAATATCCCCCATTCAGCTGAATCAGCAGGCTGGGTGACAGCAGTTGAGGTTATCAATGGAAGATAGAGTAAAGGAGCAACCCCCTACTCAGCATCCCACCACAGCAGGGTGCCTGAGCGGGTCAAGAGAGTCGAATGGAAAAAGTACCACTGAAGCAGCTTTGGGATTCTCACCACAGACCCTGGACCTGGGGTTTAACGCTCCGTAGTCGCCTAGTTTATGTCATCGTTTTTTTCTCTCCACTTTCCATGCAAATGGCCATAATCAATCTTTATCAATATGTAATATTTCCATCACTATTTCCACACACACTTGTGTTGACTGATATACAGTACCTTGCAAATAAAACCGGAGGTATTTCAGTGGATACCTCGTTGGTTATCCGAAGGGTGAAACAAGGCTGCTATTTTCTCTGTCCGTGGGCTAATCAAGGAACTGTGTAGTGTTTTCTCCTTCCCTTTTTGTGTGAGAGGAATTTACAAGTCTTTTTTCCTTTTGTATCGCACACTTTCTTCCACTTTTACCACTGAGGGGAAGGGGGGGAAGCAGAGAAAAAAATCAGTTTGTCATTTAAAGTGGTAGCAGTGTTTTAATGAGCAGGCAGTGACTGGACAGATTAGTCTTTGCCGTGTTTTGCCACCCTTCAGCAGCTGGGTTAAATTCAGACATCCTATATATGGACAAGGGCTCTTAACATAAATAGGCCTGCTAAATATTCCAGAGGCTTCAAGCTGGACTTAGAGCACCAATAATTTAGAGTGGTTTTATTTATGTTATGACATGAACGAGAAAAGGGCCATTTCAAAAGTCCAGTACCGTCCTGCTTGGCGTAGGTGACACGCTGCATTTGATGACCTTTGCACCCCCATCCACATTACTTCCCCAAACAAAAGACTATGTCAGTAACATACATATTTTCCCGCATGCAAGGCCCGAAATTGGAAACTTCCTCTAGCAGGCTGAGACTCTTTTTGGAAGTCATGAAAGGCCAATGTGGGAGGTGAGGAAGGAGGGAGGTCATTCACCCTGCTGCTGCTTCGGCCTGAGAGGACTGTGAGCAGCTCCAAGCCTTTGTTTATCACTCTGGTTTCATTGAGTGAATCCAGTCTTTTGGTGATTTGTATTTATTTGAGTAGTGATATGTACGTTCTCAATAGTTGTTTTCTTTATTATTGCAATGTACACTCTCCTGCAGGTTTTCTAAGTGTACTCCAACATTGCATGAGTTGGGAATGACAAGAGCCCTCCATCAGTGAATGCTAATGTGAGCCTGACACTGGCTCTACCCTCTGTAGAGCTAGCTAGTAGCCCTATCGTGCAGTGGATAGTTAAAACTCTACTATGTACAGTTAACCTATATAAGCCCCCTAGTTTGAATCATGTTACAGGGTTAAGAGTAACCAGGGGCTCAGGTGGTGGGTAACTTCCACAACTAGGGGTGACAGCTCAAATATTTGTCCAGTTGAGATAAGCTCATCTGATCGTAGCCAGGACCTTAATCTGCTCAGCATATTGTCCATCTTATTGGATAACATTAGAGCTTCAAAGCTGCAGCACAAAAAGGTTCCCAAACTGAGTGTACTCCTCCCGATCAGGAGACACAAAGTTCCCGTTCTGATAGAATGACCCATATGACAGGTTGTTCCCTACCAAACACTGTAATTGGAACTAGATATCTAAACAATGGCAGCATGCCATTGGTGGAGAGGGAGTGTTGGACCTCAAAGCCCTTAACGGTTTCAGTCTTTAAAACGTGTTCTCCCACACACCATACCAAATCAGTAATAGCATCTGAACAAATAGAAGTACAGGTGTTTCACATAGAAACAGAGAGCTTTCTAAACGGGATTTCCAGTTTTGTCAGATAAGGAGATAGCATGGCTAATCTGTAGAGGAAGTAAACATTACTTCACATAAAACAAACTGAACCACATTCCTCATGGGCTCTAACTGGTCTCTTGGGGGAATGGATCATTAGTGTTAGGAAACATCCATATTATGCTTTCTTGAATCAGATGCATATTTTCACAACGTCAGGGAGCAACTCTTCACTTGAAATGTTCACCTTATTTGATTACTTCAAACAGGCTTCCTGTAATAGGATTGTGTAACCTTGGTGGTTTAATACAATTTGTGGCCACCTTCCTTACTGGTGGATCAGTGAATGAAAGGTAAAGGACTTCCCAGCAGAACCCCCTGGGTCGCCTGGGTGTTAACAAAACACTTAAGCTGATCAACAGTGGGGGAGACGGTAAAGAGTTAACTACGGCCCACAGATAAGAGGGTAAAATAGCTGGTGGAGGAAGTGGTATTAGTGTCCAGGTGTCGTCCCTGTTCCTCAATGGTCCTCGCCTCTCCTCCCAAGTGACAAAAGTCATTCACATAGTTAAAACATAATTATGACTTCCACTTGTTATCAATTTTCCTTAAACACATTTTAGGTTGGGGAAATGTTTCATTTCAGACTTTGGAAAGTGATTGGGGGACAGAAAGGAGAAGTGGGTGGAATTAAACTCAACGCGGGCGGTGGCGTGTTACTAACTGCAGCGGTGCACAGTCTGCAGGCTAAAATAGATCCAGGAGTGTGGCCATGATCGCATTCTGTGCAGCACAATCAAAGCATTCTCTCCCAGTCGTCGCATGTGTCTGTGATTTGGGCCTGGCCCGCTCCAGCCCAACCACTAAGCCTCCCATGTGAGAGCGAGGGGCGCCCAAAAGGGTGCAGCGGTTGAACTGGGGGACAGCTGTACCCTGAGGGCTTCCATCAACACAGCCCTCTGCATCCCCCACCTCCAAAATAAAGGCCTGCACCACATCTAAGAGGAAACCCACTCTGGAAAAAATGCTTTTCCTACTCCATCTTTTCCTCCCTCCTTCAGTGTTTCGCTTCCTCGATCCCTGTTTCTCGCTCTGCAGTTTCAGGCTTTTTCTCACCACTTTCAGACTTGAACTATGCTTAGCCAACATTTTGCACCGTCACTTAACCTCCATCCTCCTTCATTGTTTTCATGTGCGTAATTATACCACTATTCATTATAAAAAATAATGTCACTTTACCACAAACTCTATCAGTGCAGTCCTGCCCCCCCCCCCCATAAAGGACCTTAAAGTTACCCCCTGGCACATCCGTCTTACCGTGACACTTTTCTCACCCTTACCTCTGCCCTTAGCATGTCTGCTGTGCTGGCTACACACCAGCAGTGTTCCCAGACTACACCATCAGATAAACTGACCAGAGGTCTCAGCTTACCTCTCAACTGTTGAGGAACATTGTATAGGTTGATGATACTCAGTGATACTTCCAACATCCTGTTGAAACCTATGTTCCAAATGCAGTACTTTTATAAATGTTTGTGCTTTTCAAATGAATCATTTACTTAAGTGCGCGATGCTCCTCAGCTCCGCTTCGTCAACAAAAACAATAACAATGGGGATTGGGCAGACAGTGGTGATGTTTCACCCTACTGCGGATCCATCTTTAAAGGCAAAAAACAAAAGTGTACTTGACATATCTCTCTTCTTTGTATACACCACTTAAACAGGCTAACAACCTCTGAAAGGAGGTAATATGCTTTTAATTACTCAAGCACATTGCGCCATTACAATCTGTAAATTCAAAGAATGCACACGTCCCTATTTCTCTCAACACTCTGCTCAGGGGCATTTGTTGGAGTGTTGTTTGTTGGAGGAGACAATAAAAGGACACCCTGCATAAGCAAACACCCCTATGCTCCTCTATTAGGGCTCCAGGTGGTTGCACCTCTTCATCCCCTGATTTTCCCATTCCTCCTACACCCTTTCACCCTTTCACCCTTCCATTCCATCTACTTAATCCTAATGAGTTTGCTCAGTCCCAAATCAAAAGGGGGACTCCCATCAGCACATCTTGGAAGCATGTTCAAATAAACTGTTTGTCTTTCAATAGGTAACCAATCAAATGCAGGCCCCACATTTTAAAGGTCCCCCACAGGGTGGTCCCTAGCTTCTTCATATTCTTTGTAGGAGTCCTAGAGGGGTGACTGGGCAGTGGGGGTTGGTTAGTGGAACAATTTGGGGTTTAGGGTTTAGGGTTAGAGAGGATGAACGTCAAGGAATTTGTCATTGCCTCCCTCTCATGTTTTCCTGTGTGGCTTTAGAAAGCAAGAAGTAGATTGTGGTTCTCATATTACTGCTTTACCTGGACCTTGACTTGACGATGCAAATTGATTAAACTCTCACTGGTGATATTGTGTGACAAAATGTGGCCTGGTAACGATAATGGAAATTTATATCACACACATTTACAGTACATACCGTCTTTCTCTTAATACTGAATCAGGCATTTGAATAACTGAAACTGAACCATAGGTTTATTATAAACCAGAATCATCCAGGAAATACTATTAGCATATTAATGCATTTGCATATTTCCTCACAAACTCCACAAATGTAAAATTCCCAATATTGGAAGGAATGTTTCTTCAAACGGGAGAAAACAAACTTGGAATAAAATACAGCCATTTCTAGGCCCTAAACAAATAATTTGATTATATTTGATTGAACTATTGAATCAAGAAAACTATCTTTCCTGTGTCACAAATGTTGATGCTATAGAATCTTATACCTTGACCCTCACAAGATGGGTGTTCAATATCAAACCTTTTGCCTTTTACATTTCGATGGATAAAAACTCATTTGAAGAATCTAACAATGACAATGGGGTCACACTATCCATTGGACATCATGATTAGAGGAAACAATGGACTGCTCTGCTCTCTCTGGTCTTTGTTCCCTGAGTGAAACAGAGACTGTAAACACACAGGTTATGGTGAGATAAACAATGTGGTCCCCTCTGCCATAGATTATCTCTCTCTCCCCACCCCCAGGCGTGGCGAATATTCAGAGACATCCCTGGAATTCACTAAAGCCCACTTGGCCAGGGCCATTCACGCCGTGTCTCCCCTTTATCTTTTGTGTGCGCTGTCACCACTCCTTCTCCCAAGGCCCAGAGAGGGGGAGCCATTCATCCCTAATGAACTTCTGAAATCACGCAAACACCCTCGTTTAATGGAGAAATGGGGGAAGCAGTTGTGTTGTATTTTTTGTTCAGTGGGAGAACAGGGTGCAGCTAAGGGAAAGCCAGCTAAAACAGCAATGTTTTATATTCTGTTTGAGGGTGAGAACACTTCAAGCAGCAAACAGAATGAAAAATAGATCATTTTTGGGCACATTTGATATCATAGAAGCTCAAAGAGGATAAAGATATTTGAGAAGTGATGTTGGTAACACTTTACTTGGATTGTCCATCTGTAGATGCTCTACAGACTATCAGTAACATTTCAACTACTGTAAATACAGTTGAAGTCAGAAGTTTACATACACCTTAGCAAAATACATTTAAACTCAGTTTTTCACAATTCCTGACATTTAATCCTAGTAAAAATGCCCTGTCTTAGGTCAGTTAGGGTCACCACTATATTTGAAGAACGTGAAATGTCAGAATAATAGTAGGGAGAATGATTTATTTCAGCTTTTATTTCTTTCATCACATTCCCAGTGTGTCAGAAGTTTACAGACATTCACTTAGTATTTGGTAGCATTGCCTTTAAATTGTTTAACTTGGGTCAAACGTTTCTCGTAGCCTTCCACAAGCTTCCCACAATAAGTTGGGTGAATTTTGGCCCATTCCTCCTGACAGAGCTGGTGTAACTGAGTCAGGTTTGTAGGCCTCCTTGCTCATACACGCTTTTAAAGTTCTGCCCACAAATTTTCTACAGGATTGAGGTGGGGGCTTTGTGATGTTCACGACAATACCTTGACTTTGTTGTCCTTAAGCCATTTTGCCTGCAGCAAAGCATTCCCACAACATGATGCTTCCACCCCAATGCATAACGGTTGGGAGGGTGTACTTCGGCTTGCAAGCCTCTCCCTTTTTCCTCCAAACATAACGATGGTCATTATGGCCAAACACTTTTATTTTTGTTTCATCAAACCAGAGGACATTTCTCCAAAAAGTACCATCTTTGTCCTCATGTGCAGCTGCAAACCGTAGTCTGGCTTTTTTATGGCGGTTTTGGAGCAGTGGCTTCTTCCTTGCTGAGCGGCCTTTCAGGTTATGTCGATATAGGACTCGTTTTACTGTGGATATAGATACTTTTGTACCTGTTTTCTCCAGCATCTTCACAAGGTCCTTTGCAAGGTCCTTAGCCTATCAGAAACTTCTAAAGTCATGACATTATTTTCTGGAATTTTTCAAGCTGTTTAAAGGCACAGTCAACTTAGTGTATGTAAACTTCTGACCCACTGGAATTGTGATACAGTGAATTATAAGTGAAATAATCTGTCTGTAAACAATTGTTGGAGAAATTACTTGTGTCATGCACAAAGTAGATGTCCTAACCGATTTGCCAAAACTATAGTTTGTTAACAATAAATTTGTGGAGTGGTTGAAAAACGAGTTTTAATGACTCCAACATAAGTGTATGTAAACTTCCGACTTCAACTGTATTTACTAACCCTAACCCTAGCTCTAGCTCCAACCCTAACCAAACCCTAAACTTAACCTTTACCCTAACCCTTATTCTAAACCTAACCCTAACCGTAACCTTAGCAAGCAGTTGCTTATCAACAGATATTTGTTGATAGTATGACCATCTGTCGAGCATCTACAGATGGAAAATCCGGACTATTCAAATAAAGTGTGACCATGATTTATTTATCCATACACAAACACTCATTCAGAACTGGCCATGGAGGGACCCTGTTGTAGACATCCGCTTACAACACAGGTAGAAAAAACAACAACAAAGCAAACAGCTCTGCTGCTTTTTCTCAGAGTATGTTCCACATCATGAAAAGACATGCAGGTGCCTCATAAAACAGTACCGCAACTAGAACATGAGCGTTAAAAACAACACTAATTAAAAGGTACAGGGGAGGCAAAGACAAAAACAATGTGTTTGCATAATGGGTATGGTAAACTACCAAAGCAATTGTCTAAATATGTCAACCTCCACATTGGTCATTTTATTTTCATTATTCCCTACATAAGAAGCACGTTCTTCATAGTTGTTGCATGTACAGTACCAAGAAACATGTTCACCCGTTGCCAACTGTGAAACCTGTTTCTTATCAGTGAAGCAGGGAGCAGCCCAATTGTTCCTTATGCCAAGGGTGTTAATAGGTGTATTCTTGGTACTGTGTTTCTGCTGAATTTAGGTGGGCCTGTAACTGAAGCAGACATTGAGAAATGCACTGTTATTGTTAACACTCCCATCCACAACCTACAAGGTTAACCCTTTTTAGGTTAAGACCTCAAGAGTAGAACAATTGTTGATGGTTTTCAAATTGTTTAAGAGCAACTGAACCAAACAAAAAACAACTTTTCTGGTTGAAAAAGGCCTATGTGGCATTGGTAGTGGTCCCACAATTTATTAAAAAGTGTAGGATAACTTTGGTCATAAAGTCAGTATTTTCCAAAACTAATATTTGCGAGATTTAAGACATTCATGACGTTGCCGATGTACTTGGATATTTGAGGGTTGGGTTTGGATTTCAATCATGCCCACAATCATGCCCACATGTCCACTAACACGACACAGCGTTTCAACCGGTTTCAACAGTTACATTTCTTAAGGAGGAGGAGGAAAACCAAGGTGCAATTCAGCCCCCCCCCCTTAAGCTTAACAGAAAGTTTCCCACCATTTATAACTTCGAAGGATCATCCACAGTGCTTATCTAAAACATGTGAAAATGGTTAATCTCTTGCTCAAAATAAATATGTTTAACATTCATTTACGTTCATGACTCATCAACACAATAAAGGCTACCTAACGCTCATCATAGAGTTCATCCGACTTTTTGTTTGTTTTCTCCAACTGAGAGTGCACCTCTCAGACAGGAAGAACTGACATAAAGCATAAACACATCTAAGGGAAATAATACAAAGAGTTTCTGGTCTGACAAATCCTCCCTTCCACCTCAATGCCTTCTTTCCTCTACCTTCCATTCTGCTAAATCCTCCTTCTATCCCTACTGTCCTCCCCCATGTGCCAGCTGCTGTATTTTCACTGCACCAGCCCTTTCCTTTGCGAGTTCCACCCAGCAAAACCTGTATACCGACCCCATGCGAAGAGCGGAATTTATGGCCATTTAACTGCTTTTTCCTGTCATGCCAACAGAAACCTTCGGAGGCAGAGAAGGAGACTTGTGGGACTGGCTATAGCTAACCGCACATTTTCTCAAGAAAGACACTCTTCCATCACTAAGCTGTCAGGTGAAACTTTAAAACACGATTAAAGAGAGAGATGAGAAGGCATTAAGTGAATGGAGGAAGGTCTCTTCTCAGTAACCTATTAAAAGCAGGCAGCAGTATATCTGAAAGAGCAGAGGCTTTTTCACACTGTGTAGACACTATCCCTCCTTGTGATTGGGTTTCAGCCAGCCAATAGGCGGGCCCCACTCTGCAGCCATTCATGAAAATCCAGAGGCACATAGTGACTGAGTGAGAGCACAGGAAGTACAGTGAATGTGGCGGCTATCACATCCCAGCACGCCTTCCTCTGCAGGCACCTCATTCAACCACTCAAGGTTTCACTTCCTACTGTCCGTTGCCGAAATCGTCTTTCTTTCTTAAGAGATAGAGCACTAGCTGATGTATGAACTCAAGACTCTCTCGCTCTCTAAAAATATTCAGACTATTGAGTTGGGAATTTGACTCATGTCTCTAGCTGCACAACATTCCTGTTTCTCAAAAGCCTTTTTTTATAGACAGCCAGGGTATGCTCATGGGAGGGTGAAAGGAAATGGGCTTTAGCTGTAATGATTTAGTCAGTGTGTGTCCCTTATTCGCACTCTCCTTTCAACATACTGTATATACATTTCATTCTTTACTGATGGTCTGAGCTCAGAAAAACACCCACACTGAATTTGCTCAATTGTTTTCACTCTTCTCTCCGTTCACCTGCCACTCACATTTTTTCAGAAAATCGTAAAGGACATCTTTCCATAATCTAAATCTAAGATTTCCCATAAGGGTTTAGTATTAGTTGCATAACACTGGCTATACACAACAAACAAACAACTGATTTGAGACTGGATTTGGAATTTAAGAGTTGCCTTTTGGGCGATTACATTGCAGTGTTGCAGAGCAGGTTAGTACTTGTCTTCTTTTAATTCCTTTAAGGAATGAACTGCCATAGGACTGTATAACCTTGACCCTACGTAACCCCCTTACCCTAACACCTTGTGAATAGACTGCTAAAGAAGCATTGTATTTGCTGTTTTTATTGCAGAGCAATTTCACTGAAAATGAGATTCCTTGCTAAATGAATGAACTGGTCATTGTGGTCCAGTCAGCTGACCCTTTTAGACATTCATAGAAAGGCTTTTCTGTGGCATAAAGAAATCCATTCTTTGAATTTTTTTGGTCAGAGCTTCCGTGCAGTGATAGGGACCATGCTTCTTGAGTCACACGGTGTTTTTTTTTCTTGTTTATTTTCATTTCATTCTTCTAACAAGAGGCATTATTTGATGTCTCATATGACCCGTTGCGATCTGGAAACGCCTCTGAGACAATTTAACTTTCTTATCTTACAGTACAATGTATTTTCCCTGATTGCAAGTTTATTATTGTCTGTGCCGTTTCTTTGTCTGTTTATACTTTTCATTTGAGAAGTCCCCTTATTGTTTCTGTATCATTTTTTAAATTTCATTATTTTAGTGGGGTCCTCCCTGGAAATCCTGTGTGCTGAATACAGCTGAATACATTGGGTTTTGAATGAGAGTGCGACAGATTGCTCAAGACCCTCCTCAAAAAATGTGGTCTAATGCCCAAATGTGAGTCATTGTCCCCCATGAAAAGGCAGATAGGGGAGTTTTGGGACAGTTTCCTGCAGATACCATACTGCATGTGGTATGTATTGGTATGGGGTAGCACAGAAGCAGTCTGGAGGATGGGTGGGTGGGTGGGGCATTATGTGGGGCTTGCTCTTTTGGCCCATCAAAATATTTGACATTCAACTGGCATCTAGCATTTAGTGGTGTCCTATTAGAAAACAAGTGTCTGGCTCATGGGAGGTCTAGTTAGATGCGTTGAGCCTTATAATAAAAGCTCTGTTTTTCAGTAATGGAGTTGACTCACAGTGACCTTACAGCAGTCTGATTAGACACAACAAGTTTGTATGATAAGACTATGTCTTTGCAGCTTAGAGTAGTGTAATTATTTGCTCCTGTTTACTGTCTCTTTGTCTCTCACACAGGTACCATAAACTTGCCCTTTGGACAATATGACTCTAGTACATTTTAGTCATTTAGCAGACACTCTTATCCAGAGCAACTTACAGTAGTGAATTTCATACATTTTTTCTCCGTACTGGTCCCCCGTGGGAATCGAACCCACAATCCTGGCATTGCAAACACCATGCTCAACCAACTGAGCCACCCGGGTTGCCAGTAGTAGACAGTCTAACATGTTCACATCTTGTCTACCTTGGTCTTCTGTGCTGAAACCAGTTTGATGACCTGCCCTGTAGTATATTTATTTTTATAAACTGGTTGGTTCAAGCCCTGAATGCTGATTGGCTGACAGCCGTTGTATATCAGACCGTGTACCACGGGTATGACAAAGCATTTTATATTTATATACATTTTATATTTATACTGCTCTAATTTGTTGGTAACCAGTTTATAATAGCAATAAGGCACCTTGGAGGTTTGTGGTATACAGCCAATATACCACGGCTAAGGCCGTGTTATCTACCTGGAACCCTTTTTGGTTCCAGGTAGAACCTTTTCGGGTGTCATGTAGAACCCTCTGTGGAAAGGGTTCTACATGGAACCCAAAAGGATTCTACCTGGAACTAAAAGTGTTCTACCTGGTACCAAAAAGGGTTATCCTACATCGGGACAGCCAAGGAACCCTTTTAGGTTCTAGATAGCACCTTTTTACCCCTAAGAGTGTACTTTCCCATGTAAGCAGCCTGGTGATCTAATCTACGCTGCTTTATATCCAGTATAAAAACTGAGGTCAAAGGCAGCGCTGCAGTCTGGAGCTGTAAACAATACAGCCGCAGGATTTCATGAGCTCTGCCCCCTTTTGTGTCACAATTATCTGCAAACGCCTCCAGATGGTGCAAATGCAGACACTCCGCAACCATTAAAAACCTCTAGTGTTGGTGTCTAAACATTAGCATCAAACCAGCACCATATCCTCTCCATATGGAAACATGTCTAATAAACAAACTTGAACTTGATGTTAATACATATGAAACAATGGCCACTTCTTTCAGCTCTGCAGCGGGTTTGATGTGCTTTTATGAGCCTGTAAAGCGAGGGGCCGTGGCATTGTCTCAAATGAGATGCAGACGAGCAGAGATGCGGGTGTGCGGAGGAGGCCGATCAGACTCACACAGTGTTCCAGTGTCCCTCACTGTTCAGACATAATCAAGCATAAGTGGATCAATAACCTCACTGGTCTTAATAGACGGTCTTACTGCATCTTCCACCCCCCAGTCCCCCCACCTCCCTAACTCCCTGCTGCATACATCTGACACCATACATCCAAAAACTTCCAAAAATCTGCCTGCACCACCCATTCTCATCCACCCGAGCCTTGGCCTTACTGAAACAAGCTCCCCGTTGTCTTCATAGGAACACAGCTCCCTCTCCCTCCACCCCTCAGTGCTCATTAGTGGAGGTGCATGGCATCCACCTGTCAGACTGTGTAACTGGAACAGGGACAGGAGATGGAGGGACAGGGGACAGTGAGGGCACGTCTCAGCTGGGACCTCTCTGCAACACATGGCTGGTGGTCTGGGAGTCTGGGCTGTGGGGATCAGGGCTGGGGGGGGTTCCTCTTAAAGGGTGGTGCCATTGAGGATGGACCACAGACTGGCCTCTCATGCAAACTGGCCTCAGCCAAACTGTCGGGGTGCACGGAAGTCTGCAGGTTTGAACCCTTGTCTATTGTTCATGGAACTAGGGCAAGGCGCTGAGCTATCAACATCTATTTGGCCTGTGGAATGATTGGAGAACAGGGCAGGGCAGGGCAAGGCAAGGTAGGGTAAAGGTGGCTGATCACACTTGTTGATATAGACATAAAACCAGCCGTATTAATCTGGGCACCTCCTCTCAGGCTCTGAGCCAGTGGATGAAGTTAGTGGAGAGAGGCATGTGGAGACAATTATTATGTAACTACACTACCATCCATTTAGTCACTGTATGGATCTGTCTCAAAGTTGGACAATTGACTCAGTGGTTTTAGTATGTTAAGGATGAATTGTGATTATCATCATTATTATGTTGAATATTAGAATTATAACAAGTCATTGTTTTATTAGTACTGTAACTACTAGTGATGGGGGAAACATTGATAGTTACATATTGGGATATTCATTTTGACGATATATCTTATCGATCGTTTTGACAATATCGCAATATTATTTTTGCGCTAGTTCACTGTACCTGCACCAAAACTCCAGAATTTTTCCTTCAAAGCTTGTTCTTCATCTTCTTTTTAAATGGGGAGCCAATTTGTTTTCAGCACTTATTTCCATGACTGATCCAAACTTGTTTTCTCATGGCTCCCTCTTGTCCATCTGCAGCAGACATGAGCAAAATGTTTGGAACATCAAATCGCAATAAAATCACTGTGTCGAATCGCAATACATATCATATCGGCACCAAAGTATTGTGATAATAGTGTATCGTGAGGTCCCTGGCAAAATGTCTACAAAGCAACTAGCTCAAATTCTCAAACACCTGATGGGAAGTCGTAGAGCCATTTAATATGTCAGTGTATATACCATTCAAGAAGAAAACCTTGTCTAGCAACACTGTACAGTGAGGGAAAAAAGTATTTGGTCCCCTGCTGATTTTGTACGTTTGCCCACTGACAAAGAAATGATCAGTCTATAATTGTAATGGTAGGTTTATTTGAACAGTGAGAGACAGAATAACAACAAAAAAATCCAGAAAAACGCATGTCAAAAATGTTATAAAATTATTTGCATTTTAATGAGGGAAATAACTATTTGACCCCCTCTCAATCAGAAAGATTTCTGGCTCCCAGGTGTCTTTTATACAGGTAACGAGCTGAGATTAGGAGCACACTCTTAATAAAGGGAGTGCTCCTAATCTCAGTTTGTTACCTGTATAAAAGACACCTGTCCACAGAAGCAATCAATCAATCAGATTCCAAACTCTCCACCATGGCCAAGACCAAAGAGCTCTCCAAGGATGTCAGGGACAAGATTGTTGACCTACACAAGGCTGGAATGGGCTACAAGACCATCGCCAAGCAGCTTGGTGAGAAGGTGACAACAGTTGGTGCGATTATTCGCAAATGGAAGAAAGACAAAAGAACTGTCAATCTCCCTCGGCCTGGGGCTCCATGCAAGATTTCGCCTCGTGGAGTTGCAATGATTATGAGAACGGTGAGGAATCAGCCCAGAACTACATGGGAGGATCTTGTCAATGATCTCAAGGCAGCTGGGACCATAGTCACCAAGAAAACAATTGGTAACACACTACGCCGTGAAGGACTGAAATCCTGCAGCGCCCGCAAGGTCCCCCTGCTCAAGAAAGCACATATACATGTCCGTCTGAAGTTTGCCAATGAACATCTGAATGATTCAGAGGACAACTGGGTGAAAGTGTTGTGGTCAGATGAGACCAAAATGGAGCTCTTTGGCATCAACTCAACTCGCCGTGTTTGGAGGAGGAGGAATGCTGCCTATGACCCCAAGAACACCATCCCCACCGTCAAACATGGAGGTGGAAACATTATGCTTTGGGGGTGTTTTTCTGCTAAGGGGACAGGTGTCACGGTTGTCGTAGGAAGGAGCGGACCAAAGTGCAGCGTGTGTGTCGTTCCACATTTTATTTTCACTATGAAACTATGCAATACATATAAATAAACTGAATAACAAAACAACAAACCGTGACGCAGAGGTGAAACATACACTACCTCAAAGACAATCTCCCAAAAACCCAGGTGGGAAAAACACCTACTTAAGTATGATCTCCAATTAGAGACAACGAGGACCAGCTGCCTCTAATTGGAGATCATCCCAAACAACACCCAACATAGAAATACAAAACTAGAACATAGCAACATAGAAAAACTAAACTAGAAAACCCCCCTGTCACGCCCTGACCTACTCTACCATAGAAAATAACAGCTTTCTATGGTCAGGACGTGACAACAGGCCAACTTCACCGCATCAAAGGGACGATGGACGGGGCCATGGCACCGTCATAGGATGCCACCTTTCCAACAAGTCAGTTCGTCAAATTTCTGCCCTGCTAGAGCTGCCCTGGTCAACTGAAAGTGCTGTTATTGTGAAGTGGAAACATCTAGGAGCAACAACAGCTCAGCCGCGAAGTGGCAGGCCACACAAGCTCACAGAACAAGACCGCCCAGTGCTGAAGCACGTAACACATAAAAATCATCTGTCCTCGGTTGCAACACTCACTACCGAGTTCCAGAGTGCCTCTGGAAGCAACGTCAGTACAATAACTGTTTTTCGGGAGCTTCATGAAATGGATTTCCATTTCCAAGCTTAAGATCACCATGCGCAATGCCAAGCGTCGGCTGGAGTAGTGTAAAGCTCACCGCCATCGGACTCTGGAGCAGTGGAAACACATTCTCTGGAGTGATGAATCACGCTTCACCATCTGGCAGTCCGACGGACGATTCTGGGTTTGGCGGATGACAGGAGAATGCTACCTGCCCCAATGCATAGTGCCAACTGTAAAGTTTGGTGGAGGAGGAATAATGGTCTGGGGCTGATTTTTTTGGTTCGGGCTAGGCCCCTTTGTTCCAGTGAAGGGAAATCTTAACACTACAGCATACAATGACATTCTAGATGATTCTATGCTTCCAACTTTGTGGCAACAGTTTGGGGAAAGCCCTTTCCTGTTTCAGCATGACAATGCCCTGTGCACAAAGCGAGGTCCATACAGAAATGTTTTGTCGAGATCGGTGTGGAAGAACTTGACTGGCCTGCACAGAGCCCTAACCTCAACCCCATCGAACACCTTTGGGATGATTTGAAAAACCGACAACGAGCCAGGCCTAATCGCCCTACATTAGTGCACGACCTCACTAATGCTCTTGTGGTTGAATGGAAGCGTCCCCGCAGCAATGTTCCAACATCTAGTGGAAATCCTTCCCAGAAGACTGGAGGCTGTTATAGCAGCAAAGGGGGGACCAACTCCATATTAATACCCATCATTTTGGAATGAGATGTTTGACGAGCAGGTGTCCACATACTTTTGGTCATGAAGTGTATATAGACTCAGATTCATTTGCAAGAGCTTTACACAACACTGGGTGATTTTGGCACCTACATAAGGTCCTAATAACCAAACCGATTACATCTCTTGCCAGCCAAAACAAGCTGCATGGGCTTGTAGAAATCCTGAATGGCCCTGCTGCGTCCTTCAGGCACAACCTGAATTAGCTCTCTCACTGCATTGTTTCTGAGGGCTAAGCCCAGTAATCACTGCAGCCTATTGGGCTCATTGGCCATGCATTATTTCAGGAGTTTGGTTAATCCCTTATGCTCATGTTCCTACCCCATTGACATATGGGACTCTGATACTTGGCAGGATTTACTGGGTTGCTCACGAATAAATCCGTTGATAACCATTTGAAGAGTGAGACATGGATCTCGCACATTGGTGTACGTTTTTTAATAGTGTATTAAGTATTTAACATAATAGTGTAAGTATTAAATGAAGTATTTAGGATTTAAATACCATCCCCCTAAGGCAATAAATACATAAACTGTTAGCTTTCTTGTTTGATACGGTCATATAAATATAAAACGCTCTGCCGTGCTGCTTGTGGATTTTCTCATTATGTTATCCGAATGATTATTGGTACAGGAAGGGGTCCTGTGAGGGGGAGCCACCGACGGGCTAATTGATAGACGTGTGATAATCAATGTGTCCAGCATCTGTGGCTTGAGACGGAGCTCATAGATTTAATCTAACAATATGGATTACTGTACATCAAGCCCAGTTCTACCACTCAACGTGATCATAACGGCGCTGATATTTCTAATTAAAAAACGATTGCCTTTTACATGACCCTTGTTTCACCCACTAAGTATTGGAGCCTGCGGCGAAATACTATAATCTGGACATTAATGTGATTTGATTGATTCCCTCCAGTACTATGATTAAGCCATTGCTTGAGCAGCACAGATGGTATGTGTAAAGCTTATACCTCTCCAACAACAGGGTTTAATGGAGTCTAATGCTGTAAGAGGTATTGTTCTGTGTATCAGCAGAACTTCCAAAAGCCTTCATCAGAACAGTCTGTTCTTGTTGTTGTTGGGTGAGTCTTCTGTACGTACGGCATATAGCTGCTGGCGGTATTCATCATGCTAGTTGTTCATTCCTTGGACAAATATGTACAACAGAGTGTCACATACTTTAGCTCAGGACCAATCGAAATAAAGATATTTCACCAAAGTAAACTGATGTGTCACGTCGTAAAATAATAATAGTATTGTCGTAACTACAGTTTGGCAATTTGATTCAAATGGAAAATCATTGTTCATCAAATGTGTGTGGACACTTGGGTTTGCACGAGAGGAATGAGGAAACTATGAAAATATTTGTGTAGCAATGTGTGCTTTGATAAAACATGAAACTCAAATATATCATGATGTATCCTGCCACGGCCACAAACATTATATATTGTGTCCATGTAGTTTTAGTTTTCAATAGAATTACAGCCTTCACTTGATTATCACTTGATTATTTAGATTTCATAATGAGATATTATAGTAAGATGATTGTTTTCCTTTGACTATTGTTTCTTTGGTAGATAATGATTTGGGATTTTAAATATGTGCATAAAAATACTTGGCAGCCATGAGGTAAAAAAACAATAAGCAATACATCATAGTACCCTACAAAAAACATTTCCTATACGCTCCACATTGATGTCTGGGTTAACCGTATAACTCACCTCACAATATACAAAATGTTGATTTGTTCATTTGAACAGTTTTAGAGAATTGTAAGTTGTACGTTTTTCTTTGTATCATGTTAGTAGATAGACCATCAGTTAATTCCCCTTGATAATACACTGGATCCTTGTCTCTCCCAAGGTTTCTTGGGATCTTTGCACTCTCTTGGCTTTATTTGAAAAGGTTATTATCCATCCTCCATTCAGCCACCTGTATAAACCACATATCTAGTGAGGAAGCCACTGGACAAGATCTTTCACCTTCCTTTCATTGTCATACCGGGGTTCGTGGGGTCATATGATGTCAATAACCAGGGTCATAACTACTCCTACCAACTGGAAGGTTCTCGTATGACCGCGACCATGATTTGTCACCCTTTATCATAATTCATTTTGGGGTGACAGAGCCTTATGAAGCAGCCCTGACGATTGTGGTTCCGTCGATATGTAAGATTTCTCGATGGTCATGAGGTTCTGTCTGTCTGTCCATGGACAGCTGAGGCCCAGGGGCCCATGAAGAAGGCTCTGCATTGTTCCCCCTGGCCTGGTTGGAGCGTGGGCTAGAAGAATGTGAACCAAACACTAGCAGTTCATGTCTGCAGGATGTTCTTTGAGATAGTAATATGGGGCAACATGTGGTGCCTTATTCGCTCCTCGTTTCATACGGTCAAGCACTTACTGTGTTAAGCGTGATGTACAAGCAGCCAGTTGCCTTCGTCATGTAGCAGACAGGAATGCAAGCTGAGCGGGAGCAGTGCATGGCTCCGGAAGCAGAGAGACTTGTCATTGTTCCTCGCAGCCACCCATCCACTGGCCCAGAGTGACAGGGCCATCATGGGTCAGCTCCCGCCAACTCTGCCTGCTCCCAATTCAGAACTCCCATTAAAAGCCTACTCCCAAGTCAGAAGCACCCATTACATCTCCTCATTAATAAAGACAGAAGGAGCCAGGATCACCAGCCCTTCTTTATATATTTGAGTGATTTCATATTACTCCAGAGAATTCTCACTCTCCACAAAAAAAATGTCCGGTGAAGGACAAAACATTTGCTAAAAAAACATTTGCTTTCCCTGCTTCCAACTAATAGGTCATATTACCACCTGCCTACTACACTACTCTTGGTCACTTCCCATCTCATTAAAATGCTTGATTTGTTTCCTTGTCTTTGTCATCTTCTGTGTCGTGTTTCTTTTCCCAAATTGTCGGATTTTGTTACAAGAGCTACTAGAGATGTAGAACCTTGCAGAATCAGATGGGATGGGAAAGAAAAGGGGAACCAGAATTGTTCTTCCCCTCTCTTTTATCATCTTCTAGTGGGCAAGTATGTGATAAAGAGAGAGAGCAGTTCAGAGGCACCAGGACTAAAAACACTGAACATAGGCACAAAGAGGAGGGTCAGGGGTCACATAGCACTGCAGGGAAAAAAGCACTAAAGAACTCCAGACAATTGTCAGGGACCGGCCAGCAACGAGGGGTCTTGGAGAGGAGAAGCAAGACCAACTCAAGTTGACAAATGTCCACTTTTCCTGTCCTCCAGCCCACTCATTCTTTCTCCTTCTGTCTTTCTAACTATTAAAAAAGTGTGTTGTTCATTGACATTAGAATATTTTGGGTCTCTGATTGGGAAACTTGTTTAACAATGTAGAATACAAAAACCATCTGAATACAAAACAATTTAGTTCATCTGTAATTCTCGAAGTCACACAAACACCTCTGTGCACAATTTCCACTTGTGTTGACTCATTTCTATTCAAATATGACCAGTAGATGGTCCTTGAATAAGTTGCCAGCAGGGCAGTATTTCTGGTAATTAGTTGTCTGCCATTTGAGCGCCATAAAGGTCTATCCTGCTAATCAAGTAGGGCCACATCCCAGGGCCTAAGTAGTTAGCTGGGTAGTGTGCTCCCTGGGCCCAGATGGAGCAGACACAAGGACTGTCCCCGTCTCCGGCTGCTGGATTTGTGGCTATTAGGGGGGATAATCCACCTGGATGTGTCACCTCGAAAGTCAAGAACAAACAATGGAAACTTAACTAGGGATCATCTGCTGTGTAATTACATATCATCCATACCCATCCGCACTTAGATGGACACCCCCGCCCAGCAACAAACACACCAGGCCCAACACACACCTAATCCTCGAGGCGACCATTCGGACCCCCTTCTGGGGCAGATGGGCCAGGGTGGCGCGCGTTCAGCATTAATGCCCAGGAAGATTTCTGGCCATGACCTTTTTGGTTTGATCCTATTAGCAGCTGAACGGGGAGGTGGACATTGGAGTGACAGGTGCCCCAGTCCCAGCCAGTGGACTGGAGCTCTGGAAGACTGTGGCCCCAAACCCTGTACTCATTAAGCACACATACGCCATCTCAAACCTGGCATATTGCAGAGACCTTGGATAAGTTCATGATGCATATAAAAGTACATTCATAGATGAATTGACAATTACTCACTATATAGATTTAAAGCTTAATAATATGGTACTGGAAGGCCCCCTGCTTTGTGGGATAAGGACAAAAATAGAATTAACTAGCTTACAGTCCACTATGTAGTCCAGTAGCCAACATGCTTATAATGGGTGACGTTTGTATCAAAACCCACCTCTCATTCCTACCAATGAATTTGTGGAAGTGAACACAGTATCCTTTCTAGATTAATGGAGGACCTTAATGCAACATTATACATTATTGATGAGTGCCAGAACAGGAAACACTATTTCCCCATGACAGGAAGTTCCAGTGATGAACATATTCTGGCTCATGTGGTCCGAGGCCTCTTTTTTCCTGTCTGACCAGAAGCAGTGATCATAAAAGAGGTCTGAGATGAAACCTTTACCCTTGTTTTGTATACCTGAACTAATTTCAACAGTATTATAGTAGGGTGTCCACCCACTCTGCCCACTCTTAGATAATAAAATACATTTTATCAAGACAAATATGATTATTAAAGTTCTGAATAGTTCAGTGGGGTCTTTCTCTAACATATTATTAGCATTATATCCAAAAAGTCGGATTTCGTAACCAAATACATCGATAATAAGCACTGAGCTCTGTTGACATTGTGGTGCAGGTTTCTTGGAACAACTTTTGAGGATTTTACATTTTGTGGTTGTCGTCTTCATAAGTTGTTTCTGTGGGTATCAAAATTAGCGTGACACGAGCTGAATTAGATGTAAAAGGCTTTGGGAAAAAAAGCTTGGTATGCACTCAGTGCTCCATTGACATTTCACAGAGAAGCGCTTGTCTGTGTGAGAAATCTTTGAATCTTCGAATGAATATGAAACGCGTATACTAAAATACTACATGTAATGTTTCAAAATCGATATCCATCGGACGAGCTCAATGGGAAAGTATAAAGTAGCCTTAATTCTTGCACAGAATCCAGCACAGCTGACTCGATGCAATTTTCTTGATTTCTGACCACGTTTTTTTTCTTTGGCCTCCATTGATTTAGTCACTAATTCTGGACATCCTACAAGGGTAAAAACTCTTTTGAATGGATTAGGATAGAGACATGAGGTTTGGACCATTCGTTTTCTTAGAGGACGATTATTATTATTTGTTCACCCATTGGCCAAAAGATGCGCTTTTGATTGGACAACCTAATTATAGTATACAATGTATTAGCAATGCTGGACCTCCTGATCTATTCCCATTCTATGGAATCACTGCAAAGAAAATATTTTACTGTCTGTAAAAAGTGTGCGTGCATGGTGTGTACGTGCATGTGCTTGTGTGTTTGTGTGAGAGAGAGTAGGAGTCTGATTATGTGACTGACTGCATGTGATGTCACTGTTAGTCTAGCTGCCAAATGTGTGTGAGTGTGTAAGTGTGTGTACATATAGGAAGAGAGCAAAGGCTGGCTGGCCCCCCAGGCTGGCAAGACTGCTAAAACCAGAACACAAACCTCCAAAAAACATACACACACACCAGCCCCTCTGATTAGGGCCTGAGCTCAGATGAAAGGCGGCAGGGCCAATCAGTGATGAGTTAGGGGCACCGAGGGAGGAAGTGAGCCCGCCACAGGCATTCTGGGCCGTCTAGCTGTTACTATTGAAACAGTTCCCAGAAACAGAAACAAATCATAAAAATGGATGGTGGCGGTGGCAGGAGGAGGAGGACTGTGGAAAATTGTATTATAATCAACTTGACTTTCTTAGACTACAGCGTCTCAAAAACGCTGAATGAGAACAAGTTGTCTTTCAGAGGACCAATGTTCCAGTAGAAACTATGTTTGTCTGTCTTCCCCTGGCCTGTGGGGGAGAAATGATGGTGTTATGGAGTTACAGCATGGCATGGCTTGGTAGCAAAGGTCTGGTGAACACCAAGTGGTTGTGACGCTCTTCAATCATGAGATTCATTAAATACAATTGCATTTTTATTGAATTGTTGTTTATCATTATTCAATCGAGCTGCTTTTCCAGGAACGGTGTATCTTGAGTTATGTCCATTTTCCCATAATTCATGTCGACATCCGACAGTTATTTTGAAACTGGCAATACCTCAGTAGGCCTATCAGGATCTTGAAGACAATGTAACAAACAGCAATTATCTTCCAAAACGTTGAAGTCCTTGCTTAGATGGTTTTGAAAGACCAATATAAATCCTGAAATTGACCGTAATGTCGTCAGCTGCAGTGTATGAGTCCCCTTTGTAGAATCATTGGCCGGAACAGTGACAGAATGAGCATGGGACACAAGGTCTGTGTAGCCTGGCTATCACATCGACCTTATCACAGAGACACAAACAGGACACTTGAATGATAAAGAGAAAGTGTATAAGGAAAGATAACTTATTTAATTGGTTCCTGAAGGTCAGTCTACCAGATGCATGGTAGAGACCTCCCTTTTTTGATGATTCCCAACAATGGTTGACTCTCACTTAGCTCCAAGTATTGAAAACTCTGAAGTTGTTTACTCCTTGAGGGGCAACCTGTTTGGCACCTTTATAGTTTGTTTGAATTTGTTTCTTTCCACACATCAGAACGATTGAGCGTTATGGCTTACCGGGATGTAACATGCTTTGTGCATTTCCTGTACTCTTGATGTGGTGAGGGGCACGGAGAGACAGGCCGAAATACTGACTCATAGGATGATGGAGGGGGAGAACCAGAGGTTTTGAGCGTGTGCCACAAAATAGTTGCAGACAAGGCTCAAGAGACACCCTCGCTCTTCGATAGAGTAAACGGTCTGGCTATTTCGTTTTCCACTGGTCTTTGCCGTCTGTTCCAACTCCTCCTCCTTTAGCATCACCATTTCATTCTGACTCTTGGTGGGATGGTTGGTGGTCCGTTCATGCTCTCGCTCTCCCCTCAGAGTAATATCTCATCAGACAATCATTATAATCTAAAAGTAAAAATATGGGCCGGGGGATTTCAAACTTCATCCTACTGAATGATCCCATCCCAGCCGCACTCAAAGCATCCATAGAAAGCTATTGCAAACACCACCTGAGTGGAGCATGCCCCCACCTTGAACATTTCCCTTTCATCTTCCCTAGAGACACAGAGTGTTTATTTGTCCTTGAGGGGGGAAGCAAAGCCAGACAAATGATAAGGGGCCTATATAAATGCTGCGGTTAGCAGGAGGCCGGGAGCACAACTGTCAGGAGTTTTCAATTTCTATTGGAAATGCGTTTTTAATTTCACTGTGTTTGCCTTTTGGTCTTGAAAAGAAAGATATATATTGGCCTTCACAGACAAAACACATGAGAAGCATAACATTCATCGAGTACTGTTACTGTAGTGAGGTTCTGAAATTTCAAGAGGGGAAAAATCAAGGACATGGAGTTCCCAGCTTTTTTGGGGACGGGGGGGGGGGGTTCAAATTGATATATCTGTTGTTGTGAAATATAATGAACTGTGAATACAATATGTATTGATCTGTTTCCAACATAAGTAACCGGATTTAGCCCAAATCTCCTTACTATGCAATCACCTCTGCTTGGGAACAGAGGTCAATGACCTAGCCCGCCTTTTCTTGACAGCAAATGCCCTTCTCAGAACCAGCAAAGTCCAAGACAAATATTCGTGGAAGATTAATCAATAAGGACAAAGCATACACCCAATTATCCTGATTATGACATACGCAGAGAATCGTAGAGACAGACCATGTGCAGATTTTCAGAGGCCAAGTCGATGAGGCGACTGATGCCATAGATCAATAAAGAGTAGAACTCTAAACATGCAAATGCTATCTGACAGCCAAGTCCATATTCCCCTACCCTGGATAGAAGCTGAAAAGTCATGCATTTTCCCTCCCATGGCCTGTATTTGCAAGGTATGGATTACATAGGGCTTCTTAACATCTAACATCCTTCTATCTGTTTGCAATCTAGTTGTTATGATTACAAAGCATGCCTTAGCAATTTTTGATAAGCAGTAAAAGAGGCTGTTCTGGTTTCCGCTAGGTATCTCATCCTCTCAGGGTAGATACAAAATACTGACAGTGGCTGCCATGAAACTGGGATTCATTATTATCCATTCTAAAATACTATTGGATAAATTGAATATGGTAGGCAGAACTATTCATCAGGAAATGATTTGTTATGCATCAATGTAGCATCCTGCAAATATTACAAATGCCACACAGACCGGTATCTTTTGTAAACAGGAAAATCAGGACACATAGCTAGCTAACTAGCATCAGGCAGATAAAGTTCGACGAACAACCCCATGTAGTAAAACATGGAAGGCATGGTAGTTAATGACAGAGCCCTTTGGCAGATGGATATACAGTTGAAGTCGGAAGTTTAAGTTTAGTTTTTCACAATTCCTGACATTTAATCCTAGTAAAAATTTGCTGTCTTCGGTCAGTTAGGATCACCACTGTCACGACCGTCGCATAAATAATTGGACCAAGGCGCAGCGTGAGTAGAGTTCCACATTTTAATGATTGTTGTTTTGGAAATTTCACTAAGATATAACGATCGTGAAATACATAGAGCACATAGGCACTCATAAAAACAATATCCCACATAGCGGGTGGGAAAAAGGACACACTAAGTATGATCCCCAATTAGAGGTAACGATATTCAGCTGCCTCTAATTGGGAACCATACACACACACCAACATAGAAATGTAATGCCTCGAAAACCCCCTAGTCACGCCCTGACCTAAAACACCTGAGGGCTCTCTATGGTCAGGGCATGACAACCACTTTATTTTAAGAATGTGAAATGTCAGAATAATAGTAGAGAGAATGATTTATTTCAGCTTTTATTTCTTTCATCACATTCCCAGTGGGTCAGAAGTTTACATACACTCAATTAGTATTTGGTAGCATTGCTTTTAAATGGTTTAACTTGGGTCAAACATTTCTGGTAGCCTTCCACAAGCTTCCCACAATAAGTTGGATGAATTTTGGCCCTTTCCTCCTGACATAGCTGGTTTAACTGAGTCAGGTTTGTAGGCCTCCTTGCTGACACATGCTTTTTCAGTTCTGCCCACAAATGTTCTATAGGATTAAGGTCAGGGCTTTGTGAAGGCCACTCCAATACCTTGACTTTGTTGTCCTTAAGCCATTTTGCCACAACTTTGGAAGTACGCTTGGGGTCATTGTCCATTTCGAAGACCCATTTGCGACCAAGCTTTAACTTCCTGACTGATGTCTTGAGATGTTGTTTCAATATATGCACATAATTTTCCTCCCTCATGATGCCATCTATTTGTGAAGTGCACCTGTCCCTCCTGTAGCAAAGCACCTCCAGAACACGATGCTGCCACCCCCGAGCTTCACGGTTGGGATGGTGTTCTTCGGCTTGCAAGCCTCCCCCTTTTTCCTCCAAACATAACGATGGTCATTATGGCCAAACAGTTCTATTTTTGTTTCATCAGACCAGAGGACATTTCTACAAAAAGTACAATCTTTGTCCCCTTGTGCAGTTGCAAACCGTAGTCTGGCTTTTGTATGGTGATTTTGGAGCAGTGGCTTCTTCCTTGCTGAGCGGCCTTTCAGATTATGTCGACATAGGACTCGTTTTACTGTGGATATAGATACTTTTGTACCTGTTTCCTCCAGCATCTTCACAAGGTCCTTTGCTGTTGTTCTGGGATTGATCTGCACTTTTCGCACCAAAGTACATTCATCTCTAGAAGACAGAACATGTCTCCTTCCTTAGCGATATGACGGCTGCGTGATCCCATGGTGTTTATACTTGCGTACTATTGTTTGTACAGATGAACGTGGTACCTTCAGGTGTTTGGAAATTGCTCCCAAGGATGAACCAGACTTGAGGAGGTCTACAGTTATTTTCTGAGGTCTTGGCTGATTTCTTTTGATTTTCCCATGATGTCAAGGAAAGTGGCACTGAGATTGAAGGTAGGCCTTGAAATACATCCACAGGTACACCTCCAATTGTCTCAAATTATGTCAATTAGCCTATCAGAAGCTTCTAAAGCCATGACATCATTTTCTGGAATTTTCCAAGCTGTTTAAAGGCACAGTCAACTTAGTGTATGTAAACTTCTGACCCACTGGAATTGTGATACAGTGAATTATAAGTGAAATAATCTGCCTGTTAACAATTGTTGGAAAAATTACTTGTGTTATGCAGAAAGTAGATGTCCTAACCGACTTGCCAGAACTATAGTTTGTTAACAAGAAATTTGTGGAGTGGTTGAAAAACACATTTGAATGACTCCAACCTAACTGTATGTAAACTTCCGACTTCAACTGTAGATAGGCCAACTTGGGGCACCTCTTCTATAGTACAATATATCCCCATGCAGCAGACAGCTCCAGGGCCGTGTGGTTGAGCCGGAAGTGGTGGTATGACAGGTGACCTTGGCCAGGGGCCGTGGTGTGGTGGCCCCTGCTTCCTGGGGACCTGATGGACAGGAACCCCCTGCCTCTGCTCTGAGGGGAGAGGAAGTGCCTGACATGCCTCAGTCAGGGTGGTGAAAAATAACCCGAACTGTAATTATAGCACTGTGTCATGTTAGACAGAGCCCCAAGGTACTACCTGATCTATGAGTGTCAAACATGCATGCTATAATTGTGTTGGAGCCTTTTTGTAAAGGTTGGGGGTTCGTGTCTTCCATCTACCCCATTATACAAAATTAAGATAGGAAATCATCATTGTATATTTCTCTGTAGTACACATGTGACTTTTTAATACGGACATCCTCATTTGCCGTCAGAGATCAGTTCACCAGAGACAACATAATAGTCATCTTACATACGCTGCAGTTTACAAAGAGAAATCAGTGAGTAAAATGTCCTTCATTGTTGCTTGATTGAGAGGAGTTGATAACGCTCTAATTAGTTCATCAGGGGTTGGAGGTCAATGGTATGCCAATTAGTCTAATTGGAGTGTGACTTTCTGTCTTGGTAAAGTGAGACCGCTGATGTTGGCATGAGTTCAAAGTGGCACTTTAGGTCAACCCGTGAAGTGCTTTCATGGGCACTGACCTAATGATTCATGAGTAAAGCTCCATTCATAAAGATCTTTGGCATATTTTGCTGCCATTATGAAGGTTGCCTGCTGTTTGTGATAGAGGTCTGAGGAAGCTGTAAAATCAACTAAACTAAGGCCATTTTCCTCCTTGTGCATGTGTGTGTGCGTCTACTTAGTATGTTGAAATGTGTAAAAACGGCATACTAAAGCATTGCAAATAATGTGTTAGAACCTGCATTTCAGGCACTGTATGCAGCCATGGGGTAAAAAAAGGGAGGCTTTTCAGTGGACAGCCATCACAACGGATAATGGGTACAACATAATGGGTACCAGACTGTGCACACAGACATTAAAGCTGTGATTTTCAATGCATTTACCTGCTATTCTCAGGGCAGACCAACCCCCTGCGCCTCCAACCCAACTTAGCACATGTTGAGATGGTGCCCAGGACATGGTATAGAATCTGAAACCACTTAAAGAGGCTTTGTGAGCGAGCGACTGAGGGTGGGAATATGAGAAAACGAGAAGGGTTCCCCCTAAACTCGGAGCCAGATGAAAAGCACCCTCCCCATTAAATACCCATCAAACTCTGCTGGGGCGCTGAACTCTTTTTTTGGGGGGGGGGGGGGTAGAACATGTCTGGCTGTACCGCCACAGCCCCCCCCTCCCTTATCCAAGTCCTCCAGGATATAGTAAGATTGATCGTGATGGCCAAACATAACAACAGACCTGTTCCTATGGAGACGGGGGGCCTAGGTGCACAGACTTTGGAAGTCATGGTTTTCTTTTTCTCTCATTCTTGAAAATTATTCATGTTGATGTCATTCGTCTCTTTTCGGAACACACATGTGGAGAGGAGAGGCACCGGCGAGAGAAAAAAAAAAAAGCATGTGCAGCCGAATATATCTTATGATGTTAGATTACTTTTGTTTATAGCTTCATACATGCGTGTTGGGCGTGCGTGTATGTGTGTGATTGTTGTGCTGATAAAATGTGTCCATCTAGTTCAGAACCCCAGGGAATGTGCACATCCAGTCAGTCGGTACGGCAGTAGTTTGCGGTAGCCATATTCAGAGACCTCGGGGAATCAGATCAGGGGGCCCATGCAACCACCATGCACCACACTGCTACAGTAATATAGAGTGCCCGGTGGCCATTTATTGCAAAGTTCCAGTGGAGGAATGCTTAACATAAGGTTAGGTATAGGCTATGGGTGAGGGAACATTGAGCCAGTTGAGTACATTCGCCTGAGGAGTGCAATAAGAGGTTTTCAAACGGTTTTTGCATTTACCTCCTTGTATGTGTTTGGGAGATCAGGGGAAAGCTGAGGCAGACCTAGGCCCAGGGCAGTGACATTTCAGTAGAGCAAAAACCAGCCACCAAAGCGCCCCTCATTTCATAATTGAAAGCATGAGTGTATGGGGACCCCCATTCTTCGAGATGAGTGTTTTGATAAAGTTCAGGAAGTAGGAGGTGGGTTTGTGGAAAGTTTCTTGGTTTCATTGAAAAATGGCCTTTGAGAATCTAATGCAATGGGCTAGGTAAGTAGGCTACTGTAAGTAAATACTGTACTGTCATTGGCATGAATGCAAACTCTGCTGTCTACCTTCACAACGACTGACATTCATCATTTAACACACAATGTAACTTCTTTCTTGTATCAACAACACACAAATGCAGAAATGTTGAACTGTGAGTTCTGATCTTTGTTATTTTTGGACTGTCTGGACATTATCTAAATGGGAATGGTACCAGCAAACACACTCTACAGTGGAGTTGAACTAGTCATAGGATGGTTTTCTGTGATATGAGCCTGGACTGGGGTCTGAGGCATAGATAGGACATATCAAAGGAACAGGCTCTACTTGTTTCTATCAAAGGAAATGTAGAACACATAGCCCAACATGTAACACAAGGCTACATCTTAATGTTCATATGTTAGCTGCGGGGTATAGGGAGGTAAACATGTATGTGCCTGATTTATAAAACATTGCAACAACAAGCAAAGCAAAAATAAGCTGACAGTTGTATAATACTGAGCACACAGCCATGCAATCTCCATAGACAAACATTGGCAGTAGAATGGCCTTACTGAAGAGCTTAGTGACTTTCAACGTGGCACTGTCATAGGATGCCACCTTTCCAATAAGTCATTTCGTCAAATTTCTGCCCTGCTAGAACTGCCCCAGTCAACTGTGCTGTTATTGTGAAGTGGAAACGTCTAGGAGCAACAACGGCTCAGCCGCGAAGTGGTAGTCCACACAAGCTCACAGAACGGGACCGGCAAGTGCTGAAGCGCGTAAAAATGTCCTGTCTTCGGTTGCAACAGTCACCGACTTCCAAACTGCCTCAGGAAGCAACATCAGCACAAGAAATGTTCGTTGGGAGCATCATGAAATGGGTTTCCATGGCCGAACAGCTGCACACAAGCCTAAGATCACCTCGTGCAATGCCAAGTGTCGGCTGGAGTGGTGTAAAGCTCGCCACCATTAAACTTTGGAACAGTGTAAACGCGAATCTGGGTTCGGCGGATGCCAGGAGAACACTCCCTGCCCCAATGCATAGTGCCAACTGTAAAGTTTGGTGGAGGTGGAATAATGGTCTGGGGCTATTTTTCATGGTTCGGGATAGGCCCCTTAGTTCCAGTGAAGGGAAATCTTAACACTACAGCATACAATGACATTCTAGATGATTCTGTGCTTCCAACTTTGTGGTAACAGTTGGGCAAGGCCCTTTCCTGACAATGCCCCTGTGCACAAAGCAAGGTCTATACAGAAATGGTTTGTCAAGATCGGCGTGGAAGAACTTGACTGGCCTGCATAGAGCCCTGGCCTCAATTCCATCAAACACCTTCGGGATGAATTGGAACACCGACTGTGAGCCAAGCCTAATTGCCCAATATCAGTGCCCGACCTTACTAATGCTCTTCTGGCTGAATGGAAGAAAGTCCCCGCAGCAATGTTCCAACATCTAGTGGAAAACCTTCCCAGAAGAGTGGAGGCTGTTATAGCAGCAAAGGGGGGACCAACTCCATATATATTAATGCCCATGATTTTGGAATGAGAAGTTCGAGGAGCAGGTGTCCACATACTTTGGTTATGTAGTGTATGCGGTATAGAGCTCACCAATGAGAAAAGCAGTTATAGCCAACCCTATTGAACGTTTTTTGATCATATTGTTTCATATCATTGTTATCATTCAGAATACCTTCAGGAATGTGCCGATCCATACTAAGTCACATTCCAATTATGTGTGGCAACGCCAACATTGGGAAAACCTTAACTCCAACTACATTTCAAATTCAATACATATTACTAGATGTTGATGGAACACTGGCAGCAGACGTGGATGGAAGTGAACAGCTTCAGTGAAATTGTTTAGTTCATGCCAATACTTCATCGTTCGGGAACCTCAATGGCAGCTCATGGGCCTTCCGTTTTGGCTGTCGTTCTACGGCTGCCATTGTTAATGTTCTCCAGCAGATTCTTCATCGGGACTGAGTGAAATGTCCTAGGGCACCTTCACACACCACAGGCATTCTGCACATCTCAACAAGCACTCCGTAAACAAACATACATTTAATTTTTTTACTAATGTGTTTGCTTTGATTTCATAAATGGGCCCCTGCACCGCTACAACGTCATTTGTGGTTGTTCAGAAATGCAGTGCTACCAGCCTTATGAAACTGAAGTTGCTGTGTGTGAGACATGCTGCAGGCTTGGGCAAGAACAGACTGTCTCTAAGCCTTCTTGCTCTTGAGGTTTGGCATTGAAGCTTCGATCATGGGAATGGCACATCTTCTGGCTGCCGAAAGATCAAATGGAGCTGGAATGACATGGAGGCGTTTCAGGTATTTTCGCTATGGCTCTCCTCCCCATGTTTTTCAATTCAACTCCCTGAAACCTTGTTTGCGTTTAGAGGGTCAGGGTGAGGGGGATTCCCCGGTTGGCCCATGATGGCTTTAGCTGCTGCTCCGCTGGAGCTATGGAGGTCGTAAACGTCTGTCAGGACGCCCTGTTAAAGTTGTCCCAGCCACTGGTTTGAAGTTCCTGTGGTAGTGCCTTTTGACGTGGGCTTGGGTGACGTCAGCCAAGGGGGCTCGTCCTCTCTCCTCAGGAAATTTTACCCCCCCCCCCCCCCCCCCGACCAAAACAAGCACCATCACCACCACCACCGCCTCAATTTGAAAAACACAATAGGGGCACTTACTGAAACACAAATTAATGGGTGTTCCAACCAACAGACGGCCAGAGCTCATTGTCCCATGGCCCATTATTAAGGACCAGGATGGGGGAGGAAGGGGGGAGTTGGCAGGAGGTTGGGGAGAAGATGGTCGACGGGGGTTTAACTGGTTGACTCAGTACAGGTCTTAAGGAGAATAAAGAAAGAAAGTCTGCAATAAATTAGTTGTTGCACCTCAAGTGTTGAATTTTAGTTTGATACCATACACTGCATCATTATACTTCAGATATCTCTGTCAGCTAGTTTGCATTGTTCTAACTTTTAGCTACACTAATTGCCTCAGCCACTAAGTGACTATCCACTGGTTGCAAGTGTTACATTATGCATGTCAGCCCAATGTATGCAGACTCAATGATGAGCCAAATGGTCTTGATTGCTAAACTCCCAATGATTGCATTAGAAGGACCTGTTGCCCCCATGCCTCTATATTTAAATGCTCAACAATCAAGTCTCTATTGTCAACATTCCAGAATCTCTGTGTAAAAGGTGGTGAAAACAGGCCCTATTACTAGCGGGAAAGAAGAATAAATAAACAAGCTTTTCATTTTCAAGAACCTCTGTAATACAAACCACCATCCTTAACTGCTGGCTATAGTGCCTGGAGAACCAATTGTTCTGTATAACAAATGAATTCACTTGAACTATTGCTTAGCCATACGGCTGCTTCAGTTGAACAATCCCATGAGAATACAAACGTTGTAGGCTTGGGAGTTTTCTTCTATAGTTTCTTTTACAGTACAGATAACTTTGGGTTTTCAAAGGGAGACGATGAACCTCCAAAATGCTAGTCGGATCACTTTGAACTGGGACGCATTGTAAGCTGCTTGAGGAAGATCTGTTTAAGCCCCAGCGAAAGGTCACATTCCCTGGCCCTTGGCTGGCACAATTAATATTTATAAGGATTTAATGCCAGAGACATCCTCCTACCAGCACACACACACAAACGCATACGAGCACTCAGACACATGCACACACATCGCAATATGTCGTTTGTAAGAAACATTCCTTAAACACTGTTGTCATTCTGACATTTTTTTGTTGTTATTCTGAAATTATGAACATAATTGAGTTCACTGATGGCTAAACCCTAGTCAGCACTATCTATAGTGTACACATTGAGTATTATTATAGAACATAAAGTGGGGTGGAGCAGGGAATGACGTTCTGGACGGCCGTCCTGACGGTTTCTGCTGCCGGTGGATAGAGCGGGACTAACAGGGCTAACCTGATTATAGGCTCCCATCGCTCCTCTCTTTGTTTGTTTATGCTCAGTTTTGTCCCTGACCCGGGCAGCAGTTACAATGGGATTACGTCCTCTTTTGCAAGGGGAACAGAGGAGAAGACGGAGCATCCTAAATGGCAGGGCGGCTAACCCAAAGGAGAAGAAGAGAGACTAGGAAGAGAAGAGAAAGGATGAGAGAGGGTCCAAGTCCGCTCTTTATAATAAGCCTGTCCGATGTGGTTCTGGTACCCTAAAGACATTCAAAAGGATAAGAGCGTGGGCTCCCACGCACAAGAATGTCATATTGTGTACAGAGACAGACAGAAAGAAACAGAGAGAGAGAGAGAGAGAGAGAGAGAGAGAGAGAGAGAGAGAGAGAGAGAGGAGAGAGAGAGAGAGAGAGAGAGAGAGAGAGAGAGAGAGAGAGAGAGAGAGAGAGAGAGAGAGAGAGGCAGGCATGCAGGCAATATTTTGTGTGATTTAACTGATGGGGTAACATTGGTGGGAAACCTCTCCCTTCCTCCCACACATCGCATATAAGCTATTTGGTGCTGCTGTAACATGTCCTTACAGTGACATCTGACCTTAAGTATTGTTAGGAATGTGATATCAGGTTTTAAATACTTGGCTCTGTGTACAGAGAGAATAAAATGGAAGTAAGAGTCACAATGCATAATAACTGTTGCTCACTAAGCAGGATTTTTTTTAAACTATCCCTTTGAAGCTTAAAAACAAACAAAACAGTTGAAAGCTTCAGTCCTGTATTGTAGACAATAACAAAATGTATTAGCGCCAGGACAGAACTCCATTCTTTAAGTTTTAGGTATTTTGTTAGGACCAACTTTTAATGTTTAACACACTAATTAGCCTACCACTTAAACCTTAATAACAATTACAGTGCTTTCGGAAAGTATTCAGACCCCTTGACTCTTTCCACATTTTGGTACGTTATAGCCTTATTCTAAAATGGATTAAATAAAAACATTCCTCAATCTACACAAGATACCCATAATGACAAAGAGAAAACAGGATTTTAGAAATGTTTGCTAATTTAGTAAATATGAAAAACAGAAATACCTTATTTACATAAGTATTCATACCCTTTTCTATGAGACTCGAAATTGAGCTCAGGTGCAGCCTGTTTCCATTGGTCATTCTTGATATGCTTCTACAACTTGATTGGAGTCCACCTGTGGTACATTCAATTGATTGGACATGATTTGGAAAGGCACACATTTCTCTCTATAAGATCCCACAGTTGACAGTGCATGTCAGAGCAAAAACCAAGCCATGAGGTCAAAGGAATTGTCCGTAGAGCTCCGAGACAGGATTGTGTCAAGGCACAGATCTGGTGAAGGGTACCAAAAAATGTCTGCACCATTGAATGTCCCTGAGTGACCCAGCCAGAGCCCGGACTTGAACCCGATCAAACACCTCTGGAGAGACCTGAAAATAGCTGTGCAGCGACGCTCCCCATCCAACCTGACAGAGCTTGAGAGGATCTGCAGAGAAGAATGGGAGAAACTCCCCAAATACAGGTGTCCCAAGCTTGTAGCATCATACCCAAGAAGACTCGAGGCTGTAATCACTGCCAAAGGCGCTTCAACAAATGACTGAGTAAAGGGTCTGAATACTTATGTAAATGTAATATTTCAGTTTTTTTCAGGGGGTTTTTAAAAACCTGTTTTTCCTTCGTCATTATGGGGTATTGTGTGTAGATTGATAAGGGGGAAAACTATTGAATCCATTTTAGAATAAGGCTGTAAGGTAACAAAATGGGGAAAAAGGGGTCTGAATACTTTCTGAAGTACTGTATAATGCTGACTGCATTCTCTTATTCCTTCTATTTCCAACTATTCATCATCATGTTTTATAAGTGTTGACAATGATATCAATAGCATACTAAAAGCATTGTTGATAACTCGTGTACACTAAAACATGTTTTAGCTTTTTATCTACAGTTATCCAATCCCTCAGGTTAAAAGTACTGTACATGCTTGAGATTACTGTATACAATTCCCCAGTTAAATTATTTATACACAGACTCATTTTAAACCCCATTCACTCTTCAATGTTAGACCACATAGCCTACACATGCATCAAAAAACACAATATGCTGAAGTAATTTTTTATGAAATGATGGAGTAATAGAGGGATTCCCAGTACTTTTCTGTACATTTGAACAATTCAAACAATTCTCATTGACCTGAGTCACATATCAATACGAAAAGGAACTTTGCTATGCTTTAGACAGCCAATGCAAAAGTAATTCAAAGTTATGTAAATTAACAATGTGGAACGTGTCACATCCAGACCAACATTTTCATGAAAGCTCCAAAGAATCCCTGAGCGAACATGCTTCCCTATTTTCTTCCTGGTTTTGCCTATGGCGTTTCCTGATCCAAAAGGTGAAATCCGATTTAGCTTTTAGTTGAATCATAATGAAAGATGCCTGTAAGGCTGCATCTCATTTGACTATTTCTGGGAGTCTGTCTCCTCTGAGTTCTTTGCCTGGGAAGGTTTTCATGAGCCTTACTGCATTTCTGAGCTGGCCTCAGATTGACAAGGACCTGCAATGTTGATTTTCTTCTATTTGCTGGCATTACATTGTCCTGAACGTTTAAATAACACTATTTCAAATCAAATGTTATTTGTCACATGCGACTAATACAACAGATGTAGACTTCACAGGTGAAATTCTTGCTTATATGAGCCCTTCCGAACGATGTAGAGTTTTCAAAAAATATATACAAATAGAATACACAAGAATGAAGCTATAAACAAGGGGTACCAGATAAATGTGCAGGTGTATGAGGTATTTGAGGTAGATATGTACATAAAGGCAGAGTAAAGGCATCAGAATAGATAATAATAAGAGTAAAAATTAAGAAGGAGGGACTGGTGCACTTCACAAAATAGATGGCATCATGAGGGAAGAAAATTATGTGAATATATTGAAGCAACATCTCAAGAAATCAGTCAGGAAGTTAAAGCTTGGTCGCAAATGGGTCTTCCAAAGCATACTTCCAAAGTTGTGGCAAAATGGCTTAAGGACAACAAAGTCAAGGTATTGGAGTGGCCATCACAAACCCCTGACCTCAATCCTATGGAAAATGTGTGGGCAGAACTGAAAAAGCGTGTGCGAGCAAGGAGGCCTACAAACCTGACTCAGTTACACCAGCTCTGTCAGGAGGAATGGGCCAAAATTCACCCAACTTGTTGTGGGAAGCTTATGGAACGCTACCTGAAACGTTTGACCCAAGTTAAGCAATTTATAGGCAATGCTACCAAATACTAATTGAGTGTATGAAAACTTCTGACCCACTGGGAATATGATGAAAGAAATAAAAGCTGAAATTATTCATTCTCTCTACTATTATTCTGACATTTCACATTTACATTTTAGTCATTTTTTACATTCTTAAAATAAAGTGGTGATCCTAACTGACCTAAGACAGGGGATTTTTACTCGGATTAAATGTCAGGAATTGTGAAAAACTTCCGACTTCAACTGTATATCGCGCATATATACAGTCTTGTGAGTGTTCATGGAGTCAGTGCAAAATACAGTCAATGCGGTCAATAGTGTGGGTAACCATTTAATTAACTTTATTTAGCAGTCTTATGGCTATTTAGCAGTCTTATGGCTTGGGGGTAGAAGCTGTCTCAGAGCCAACCTCTGTAGCTCTTTGCGGTCTATGGCGGTGCATTTGCCATACCAAGCGGTGATGCAGCCAGTCAAGATGCTCTTGATAGTGCACCTGTAGAACTTTTTGAGGATCTGAGAGCCCATGCCAAATCTTTTCAGCCTCCTGAGGGGGAAGAGGGGCTGTTGTGCCCTCGTAATGACGGTGCGGGTATTTGTGGACCATGTTAAGTCCTTAGTGATGTGGATGCCAAGGTACTTGAAGCTCTCGACCCGCTCCACAACACCACCGTCGATGTGAATGGCGAGAGGTGTCGTATTTCCCGAGGGAGGTGTTGTATTTCAAGTGAGAGGGATTCTGGTCAATATCAAAACATTCCCTGAGGCAAATGACCAATTCTGGATCATTATTTTTACTCTTTCTATAATTGCTCTACTACTTTTCCATTATCAATGTTCAAGGTCTATGCAAATTACTTTTGAGGGACGTGAAAGGTGATCTTAGATAGATATATTGTAAGAATTTGTTTAAGGATAAATAGCACACATATATTTAAGGGTGTTCATGATTATGTGTTTCATGAGTCAAGGAAGAGATCCCCCCCATCCTCCCATCTACACACAAACACACACACCCTACCCACCCCACCCCCAGTATGCATTGCTTTGTCTATAACAAGATAGGAGAATGGGGAAGAAAGGAGAGTTATTCAGAAGCAAATGAGCGTCAGTCTTACAGCTCTGAGACCATCAGACAGAAAGTATCCGGGATCCTCTTAAGCCACCAGAAGCTTCAGAAGACAATCCTGCCATCAGCACCATGGACTTTACGAATGGCTGTCAGGATGGGGACTTATTGACACATATTTGTCAAAAGAGCAACCAACTGACTACAGATTGTTGGATGTGTTTATTTCCGTCCAAACCAAAAACTATGACTGTGTGGTGTGCACAGTATGTATATGTGTGCACAGTATGTATATGTGTGCACGTACATGCACGCTCGGGAATGACTTTGGGGGCCCATTAACTTTTGCAATCCTTTGTGCCCCGAAATCATAGCACAGGCTCCAACTTTCTTCCATAGCAGATATGGGCCACATAAGTAGAAGTTTTTCCTTCCTTATGCTCATCCCATTCCTTGTCTGGAGTCCCCCATGTTCCAAGGCTCTGTAGGCCCCCACATAGCAGGGACGAGGTCCTTCTCTCTCCCAAGGGCCTCCATTGTTCAGGGGACCTTTCCTCTCATTGCTGCCCTTGACCGGACATGGCCCCCAACCACCCACCCAAGCCAGTGGTGTCAGGTCAGGCACGGTGCAGGCGTGCCCTCCAGACTGGACCCCCACCTCTCCCAGTTTGCGGATCACTAAACAGGACAATCACTCTATCCATCTTTTCAGGGGGCATTGTGGAGCTGCCTAGAATTGAGAAAGGGGCTTCTTTCAGTGGGAAATCTTTTCTCTCTTTTTTCGTTATGCTTTTTTGGGGTTGCGGATGGGTTAAAAGAAAAGCTCTCACAGACTATGTGTCTCTTATTGCAAGGCCTTCTCCCTTTTCGGAGCACATATCCAGGATATGAAGAGGAATCAGGACATCAAAGCTGGAGAGAATGCCTCCCCCATCCTCAATATTCAAACCAACTGTCAATATACCTATCAAGGAGTACATTTGCATGCATACTAACAATATTAAACTGACTACGGCAGTAGGCCGAGTATGGCATTGGTCATGTAAACACCTTACTCTACTTATCTTAATCGGCGTAAGGTCATTAAGAACTAAGCATACACCGCTGGAACTCTTGATTAAGCTATTTACATTTATTCAAAATATTGCTTAATCAGAGTTCCAGCGGTGTATTTAAGCTGTGCACGTGCTGGCACCAGCAGACCAAGACTCCCTCTTTTGCGCGATGAAGTGAGTTCAGAAAACATTTAAAGTATGCATCTTAGAAATAGTTTTCGCATACAAACTTTATATGTCCGAACTCAAACAAACTTTATATGGTCGCTGTGGTAGAATGTTTATTTTGATCTGCGATTTTCTTCATTTATCAAAGTCCGATCAGGTAGCTTGATTTCAGACATGTTCATGTAAACACGATTATTAGGGAAATCGTAACCTTGCATCCACCAGATTTGTCATTGCTATTGACGTCCTGCATTAAAGCTACAATATATAACTTTTTGGGCGTGTATTACAGACCTGTCATTCTCATTGAAGGCAAGTCTAAGAAGCTAGTTCTATCTAATCTATTTCTATGCTTCTTGTTCTTGAGTTTCGATTTTGCATCTTTTACTTTCGTACAGCAGCTTCAAACAGCTGAAAATACAGTATTTTTGGTTATGGAAAATATATTTCACAGCGGTTTAGATGGTACAATGATTCTCTACACAGTGACTGCTTATTGATTTGGCACACAAACTGAAATTAGGCGAACTATTCGAATTTTAGCAACCAGGAAATGTTGCATCTTTAAGTGGCACAGCCGGTAATACACTGGTGTCCTCCAGCGACCGGTTCTTACATAAAACATCCTCTATTTAGGCTGCAAAGGCGTCAGTTTCCTCCTTAATTTTGATTTAATGGCCAGCTGGCCTAAAAAAAAACGGAGAAAATGTTTGTACTGTCTTGATGTATGTACACCACCATTTTGATGTTGCACACTGTGTTCAGCCAATCAGGTTACACCAGTCTGTTTTTTTTACCCCTGGTTGAACGTGGTGCGCAACATCAGGAAGTAGCATTAGTCACTCTAGCATGGTGGTGACTGTGTTTTATTAAGACAGTACGTATCATTTTTATCCAAGATGGCGTAGCAGTTCAGACGTCCTGTCGTGTCTCGTGTATATATATATTTACTTTTTTTTTTTTTTCTTCACTTATCTTTTTACTTTTTTTTTATTCAAATACTCAACCTCAAAGCACTCTCCTGCGACCCGCCTCACCAATTTTAAAAAAACAAACAAAAAAAAAGTATTATTTACCTCATCTGAATTCCACAACAGAAGCTAGCCAGAGGTTAGCCATTTTCACTGGCTAACGTTGAAGTTCAGCTAGCCACGGTTAGCCGTCCTCAGCTGTCCATTAGCTCGAAAAGCTATCGCCAGTTTTTGTACAGCGCGACTCAGACCAGAGCATATCGGACCTATTCTCTCTCCTTTCCCCGATTTCTACCGCAGGCTCTGGACATTTACACCTGGATCTTGCAGCTAACTAGCTGCTACCTGAGTGACTATTGGCAACGTTGGTCACGGAATTAACACACATTATTGCGGAGCTGGCCAGCTAGCCAGCTGAGGAGTTCCGTCAGCCACTTGTGGGCTGTTCCTGAGTTAGCCAGCTGAAGTGTCTCCTGGGCTACAACTCACCTATCCTGACCCGTTTTACTGCCGATGCGGAGCCCCATCGGGTCTTCACGACTGGACCACCGACGTTATCTGCCTGAGGGAGTTATCCAACTGGCCCCTCCGTCGCGACGTAACCTGATCGCCCATCTGCGGCCGGCTAATCGTTAGCTGTCTTTTCGGCTGCGATCTGAATAGGTCTATCGGACACTTTTCTTGGGCCACTATAACTAACTATTATGCCAACTTGGACAGGTCCCCCCTTCCACACGGAACCCCACTAACCCACAGACGGAAACGCACGAGGTGGCTAAAAACAGACCTCCCTCCCATCTTCCACCAGCTCGTTACCTATGGCCCGGCTAGCTGTCTGAATCTCACTGGACCCTCTGATCACTCGGCTAAGCATGCCTCTCCTTAATGTCAATATGCCTTGTCCATTGCTGTTCTGGTTAGTGTTTATTGGCTTATTTCACTGTAGAGCCTCTAGCCCTGCTCATTATACCTTATCCAACCTCTCAGTTCCTCCACCCACACATGCTATGACATCTTCTGGTTTCAATGATGTTTCTAGAGACAATATCTCTCTCATAATCACTAAATGCCTAGGTTTACCTCCTCTGTACTCACATCCCACCATACCTTTGTCTGTACATTATACCTTGAAGCTATTTTATCGCCCCCAGAAACCTGCTCCTTTTTCTCTCTATTCTGGACGTCACAGACGACCAATTCTTATAGCTTTTAGCCGTACCCTCATACTTATTCTTCTCTGCTCCTCTGGGGATGTAGAGGTGAATCCAGGCCCTGCAGTGCCTGGCTCCACTCCTACTCCCCAGGCGCTCTCTTTTGATGACTTCTGTAACCGTAATAGCCTTGGTTTCATGCATGTTAACATTAGAAGCCTCCTCCCTAAGTTTGTTTTATTCACTGCTTTAGCACACTGCCAACCCGGATGTCCTAGCTGTGTCTGAATCTTGGCTTAGGAAGTCCACCAAAAACTGTGAAATCATCATCCCTAACTACAACGTTTTCAGACAAGATAGAACGACCAAAGGGGGCGGTGTTGCAATCTACTGCAGAGATAGCCTGCAGAGTTCTGTCCTGCTATCCAGGTCTGTACCCAAACAATTTGAACTTCTACTTCTAAAAATCCATCTCTCCAAAAACAAGTCTCTCACCGTTGCCGCCTGCTATAGACCCCCTCGGCCCCTAGCTGTGCTCTGGACACCATATGTGAACTGATTGCCCCCCATCTATCTTCAGAACTCGTGCTACTAGGCGACCAAAACTGGGACATGCTTAACACCCCAGCCATTCTACAATCCAAGCTTGATGCCCTCAATCTCACACAAATTATTAATGAACCCACCAGGTACAACCCCAAAGCCGCAAACTCTGGCACCCTCATAGATATCATCCTAACCAATGTGCCCTCTAATTACACCTCTGCTGTCTTCAACCAAGATCTCAGCGATCACTGCCTCATTGCCTGCACCCGTAATGGGTCAGCGGTCAAACGACCTCCACTCATCACTGTCAAACGCTCCCTGAAACATTTCAACGAGCAAGCCTTTCTAATCGACCTGGCCCTGGTATCCTGGAAGGATATTGACCTCATCCCGTCAGTAGAGGATGCCTGGTTATATTTTAAAAATGCCTTCCTCTCCATCTTAAATAAGCATGCCCCTTTCAAGAAATTTTGAACCAGGAACAGATATAGCCCTTGGTTCTCCCCAGACCTGACTGCCCTTAACCAACACAAAAATATCCTGTGGCGTTCTGCATTAGCATCGAATTGCCCCCGCGATATGCAACTTTTTAGGGAAGTTAGAAACCAATACACACAGGCAGTTAGAAACGCCAAGGCTAGCTTTTTCAAACAAAAATTTGCTTCGTGCAACTCCAACTCTAAAAAGTTCTGGGACATTGTAAAGTCCATGGAGAATAAGAACACCTCCTCCCAACTGCCCACTGCACTGAGGATAGGAAACTCTGTCACCACCGATAAGCCCACTATAATTGAGAATTTCAATAAGCATTTTTCTACGGCTGGCCATGCTTTCCACCTAACTACCCCTACTGCATTCAACAGCACTGCACCCCCCACAGCTACTCGCCCAAACCTCCCCCATTTCTCCTTCTCCCAAATCCATTCAGCTGATGTTCTGAAGGAGCTGCAAAATCTGGACCCCTACAAATCAGCTGGGCTTGACAATCTGGACCCTTTCTTTCTAAAATTATCTGCCGAAATTGTTGCAACCCCTATTGCTAGCCTGTTCAACCTCTCTTTCGTGTCGTCTGAGATTCCCATAGATTGGAAAGCAGCTGCTGTCATCCCCCTCTTCAAAGGAGGTGACACTCTTGACCCAAATTGCTACAGACCTATATCCATCCTACCCTGCCTTTCTAAGGTCTTCGAAAGCCAAGTCAACAAACAGATTACCGACTATTTCGAATCCCTCCGCACCCTCTCCGCTATGCAATCTGGTTTCAGAGCTGGTCATGGGTGCACCTCAGCCATGCTCAAGGTCCTAAACGACATCGTAACCGCCATCGATAAGAAACAATACTGTGCTGCCGTATTCATTGACCTTGCCAAAGCTTTTGACTCTGTTAATCACCACATCCTCATCGGCAGACTTAGTAGCCTTGGTTTCTCAAACGATTGCGTCGCCTGGTTCACCAACTACTTCTCTGACAGAGTTCAGTGTGTCAAATCGGAGGGCCTACTGTCTGGACCTCTGGCAGTCTCTATGGGGGTACCACAGGGTTCAATTCTTGGGCCAACTCTTTTCTCTGTATACATAAATGATGTCGCTCTTGCTGCTGGTGAATCTCTGATCCACCTCTACGCAGACGACACCATTCTGTATACTTCTGGCCCTTCTTTGGACACTGTGTTAACAACTCTCCAGACGAGCTTCAATGCCATTCAACTCTCCTTCCGTGGCCTCCAACTGCTCCTAAACACAAGTAAAACTAAATGCATGCTCTTCAACCGATCGCTGCCTGCACCTGCCCGCCCATCCAGCATAACTTCTCTGGACGGTTCTAACTTAGAATTTGTGGACAACTACAAATACCTAGGTGTCTGGTTAGACTGTAAACTCTCCTTCCAGACTCACATCAATCATCTCCAATCCAAAGTGAAATCTAGAATTGGCTTCCTATTTCGCAACAAAGCATCCTTCACTCATGCTGCCAAACATACCCTCGTAAAACTGACCATCCTACCAATCCTCGACTTCGGCGATGTCATTTACAAAATAGCCTCCAATACCCTACTCAACAAGCTGGATGCAGTCTATCACAGTGCCATCCGTTTTGTCACCAAAGCCCCATATACAACCCACCACTGCGATCTGTATGCTCTCGTTGGCTGGCCTTCACTTCATAATTGTCGCCAAACACATTGGCTCCAGGTCATCTACAAGACCCTGCTAGGTAAAGTCCCCCCTTATCTCCGCTCACTGGTCACCATAGCAGCACCCACCTGTAGCACGCGCTCCAGCAGGTATATCTCTCTGGTCACCCCTAAAGCCAACTCCTCCTTTGGTCGTCTCTCCTTCCAGTTCTCTGCTGCCAACGACTGGAACGAACTACAAAAATCTCTGAAATTGGAAACACTTATCTCCCTCACTAGCTTTAAGCACCAGCTGTCAGAGCAGCTCACAGATCACTGCACCTGTACATAGCCCATCTATAATTTAGCCCAAACTACTACCTCTTCCCCTACTGTATTTATTTATTTTATTTATTTTGCTCCTTTGCACCATATTATTTATATTTGAACTTTGAACTTTCTTCAAACTACAAATCTACCATTCCAGTGTTTTTCTTGCTATACTTTATTTACTTTGCCACCATGGCATTTTTTTGCTTTTACCTCCCTTATCTCACATCATTTGCTCACATTGTATATAGTCTTATTTTATTTTTTTTCTACTGTATTATTGACTGTATGTTGTTTACTCCATGTGTAACTCTGTGTTGTTGTATGTTGTCGAACTGCTTTGCTTTATCTTGGCCAGGTCGCAATTGTAAATGAGAACTTGTTCTCAACTTGCCTACCTGGTTAAATAAAGGTGAAATAAAATAAATAAATAAATAAATAAAAAATATTTCCCCCGTTTTTTTTGTCCGGCGGGCCATTAAATTCAGTTAAGGAGGAAACACACGTCTTTGCAGCCTGAATGGAGGATGTTTTATGTAACAACTGGTCACTGTTTTGGTAAACAGCTGAGGGATGGGGCTGGAGAAATGTAACCACTCTTAAATTCATAGACAGAGCTATGGATGCAAGGACTGACCATCTCTGATATCATCATTATAGTTTTAACCATGTTTTGAGGCTATACATTGTTTTCAAACAATGGAGTAAAAGTTGATATTTTGGGTTATGGAGTATGACAGTTGAATTAATCTCATAAGGCATTTATAAGTTATATTCCTAGAGAATCAAACATTTTAAAGTCTAAAAATGTATGTACCAATTGTTGATTGCCTCTTTTAAAGTTATTTCAGGACATTAATCAGTTATCAACAGAAATGATCCTATTACATTTCAATAATGACAACTGAGTTGTCAGAGACAAGGTAGAGTTGTCAGAGACAAATTATATTCCATGATTTGTAAAGCAACAGACGGTTGTTGTGACAGATAAACATAAATATAAAGTTATTCAATTTAAATCAGCTGACATAATCATAATCACTCACATTTCATTCATTGGTCTATGCAAAGTCATTACAATTTAAGAATGCCACATGTGCTTCCAGTAACTGAAGTTTCTCTGAAAATGGTGAGTAAATCTTCTGATGATAGTGTTTTTGCACCGTTACACCCATAATGTGGGAGGACACTATTGTTTGTTAAATTGACAGATATGACACAAAGCTATACTGACAGTAGCAGCATTTATTCATCAAAATGTCACTAACAGATTACTTTGAGTTTGACGCCAATTTCATGACTCACTTAACAAGAACTTGAATGAGCGACCTACCCACTCCATACCCTTAATTTAAAGGCAAGTTCCAACAATATGAGACAAGATCATAAAAAATGCAATCTGCTAAATCCTGAGTGAGATGATCAAGGTAGATACGCACTATTTAAAGGCATATTTCTAGTTTTGCAGTTCAAGATCACACACACTTCTATCACAACACACTCTCTATCCATTTCACCACTTACGCAACACACTGTAATGGAAAACTGTAATTTAAACATGGTAATTCTGGGTATTATCAACAGTAAAATACTGTGAAACATATTTTGTTGTCAGGGAAAGAGTTGCTGTATTTCGAATGGTACTGTAATTCCATCCCACAGAATACAGTACCGTACCATATTTTTGGAGTGGCAAAAACCTTTTGACCACTAGTGGTTGCATGGTGTTGTTGTTTTGATATGAGTCAGAAACATTTATTCTAGTATCAAAATTGACTACAAAGTGCAAATAGCATAATTTTTGTCATAAAGTCAGTCTCGTCCAAAACTGAGATTTGCGAGATGATAGGTAAAAATAGTATGTCACGGAATGAAGGATACCGTAACAGTTTTCCATGGGTTGGGTTTATTTTAATCCTGCCTACATCCCCACAGCTGGGAGCACTCAAGTAATCTTCAATTCGGAGCGCTGCTGCATAATACCGATGGTCAATTTGGTTTGACATTCGATATCCCTATGGGGTTAGTTAGGGACCATCAGTAAATTACACAATGTACATGGGACAATATTTTAAAAACCTCAAACCAACTACACATTGTAGAAATTCATCTACACATATTGAAAGCATTTAATGAGACAACTAAAAGATGTGCAACATGAAAACATTGCCCAATTTACATTGTGTAATTTATTGACGGTCCCTAACTATCCCCAGAGATAGGCTGGCAAACCAATTTTGCCACAGTAAAACACCAGCTGGCTGAAGCTATTTAGCGAAATAATTTGGTTAACTCTTCCCACCTGCAAACACACACAAGAGACACCCAGATTTAACTACACCCAGAAACCAACTCACGTTTGAATTCAATCATGTCATGGCCGTTAGCATTTCTTAATGAACCAAATCTAAAATGAGGCCAAATCTGGAAGTGTAGTCCTCCTTTAATGGTTTAGCATTTTGCCATGTGCTTTTGGTCTGTTTTGCCCCAGAGTCGCTGCCAGTTTAGAAGTCTTTGTTAAGGCCTCTAGAAGTTGCCTGGCTACCCAGACTCCTTGTTCTGGCCAAACGCTACGCCACGACCAAAGACGTTAGTTTCTTCTCCGAAATAAGTCTGGAGCTGAGTATCTCCCCGACCCTTCACAAAATGTGAACAGAAACCGATGGGTTGGGCCAGAGCCAGAACTCACGTGGGTGAAGCAGCAGTTTGGAAATCAGTCATTTGCTTTGATACTCTGGTTAGAGACAATTCAATCGCTGATGACTTTGTTTTGTACAACGCCCCTCGTGCCCCTTCTCACCACAAATGACTTCAATGATTGCAGTCTCAGACTAAAGTATATAGCGAACGACAGAGGAGCGGAAGAATTTAGTGTGAGTCGTCAGGCTATTCTAGAAGTGCAAGTGATATAAAACACCAAATATTCATTGATGTGCTGTATGTGTAAACACATTACCTAGCAGCCAACCTGCTTGCACCAATCCCATGTAATTACAGTAAAATACTGTGAAATACAAACCCCACCTCCCCACAATGAATTTCATTCATCCATTTATTCACACATTCATTACGATTATAGTAGCATTTACTTTTTTACAGTATAATACAGTCAATTCTACAGTAGTGTGCTGTGTGTCATTACACAGTACTTGCATTGATACTGTATTTAGATTACAGTAGGTGTACTGAAATATGAAATACAGTAACTTACTTGCCAATGAGCTGCCTGTAAGTTACTGTCAAATTCAATACAACCCCTTTACAGTGTACATTATAGTTTTAAATCAGCACGAGTTGACCACATGAGATGGCCAACATAAATGTCAGGCGCGCAGGCTTCCTCTGACCCTTGAACCCAGAGATACTTCTGGTGTCAACCATGCTCTGTATGAATGGACCTACTGACTATCAAATGTGTTCCCTGTGGCCTTTTTGCCAGAGCCCCTGGTCGAGAACAGAGATTCCTGTCTTTCTCAGTCTGATGTATGGAGTCAGAGCATCTCAAACCTCATTGAGCCATTCAAGCAACCACACTTCTGAGAAACAGCACTTTGCAGAACTGTAATTCTTACTATGGTAGTCCCATCAGTAATCTATTTACTATTATTGGTCAGTCAGATAGATCCAGGCAAAGCCAGTGTCCCACCTACTTAGTGAGTTTGATGTCCAACCAAACATTTGAGTTTTACTCTTTTTGTCTTTGAGTTGTAGAGATATGGATGGGAAACATCTGACCTGACAAGGGCTATAAGGCCTCCACACACACACACACACACACACACACACACACACACACACACACACACACACACACACACACACACACACACACACACACACACACACACACACACACACAGACAGAGAGAGAGAGAGAGAGAGAGAGAGAGCAATCTGCCACGTCTCCATTAATCTCTGCAGAAAGAAAGGGGCCTGCTTAGGGTTTGGCCTCCACTGGCAGTGAGTTGGGAATTCTTTTGACTTCATTTGGCACCAAATTAATCTTGATCACCATAAGCCAAATAAAAGGTGGCTTTGAGGAGAGAGTGTCTTTGGGAGTGGTGGAGATGGATCACAGAGACAGTGGTGTGGGGGAATGTTGGGCCCCTCAAGATGAGAATCAATCTTGTGAGTCTCATTGTCTAATTGCATGCAAAAGGGATGATGTTTTTTTTTTATTCAATTTGTGTTGAATAAATGTTATTTCAATAATCGAGGGGCCATGTATGTTAATACATTATGTGTAAGTGAAAAAACAGTGGAGAGTGGAGAGTGAGAAAGAAAGAGAGATGTATGTACAAATCAAATGTTATTGGTCGCATACACATATTTAGCAGATGTTATTGCGGGTGTAGCAAAATGCTTGTGTTCTTAGCTCCATCAGTGCAGTAGTATCTAACAAGTACTTAACTAAACATGGTGGCTTAGCTCTGTGGCAGCCAAACCAGATCACCATCAACATACAAAACGTAGTTTAGTTTATAATGATGGTGGCAAAAGTTCTCCTAACCAGACCCAATTTATGACAAATTATTTTTTATGACCTTTTTAAATTGAGCTTTCATTTATTAACAGTGTTATGTGGAAAATATTCAGATTCCCCATTCAGGTTTTGTTTTTGTGAAGTGCAGACTTCAGAGCTGTTCTTTTGATTTACAGCAGGGGTCATGGGGTCGGGCACTGCCATAGCCCATAGACTGAGAATGCTGCCCATTAATCTTTGATACCTGTTACACAGTACTTTAGCACTCCTTGTGTAGTTGGCTTTCCATTATAGGTCTGTGATTTATTGTGGCATCAGGGGGTCCCTGAGGTGGTCTGTTTCCAAGGGCCACGATTTATACTTTCAGAGACATCGCAACATAGGACCAGCCCCTCTAATGAAGGAGAGGCCTGGACTTCCATGGACCAGCCGGTTCTGAACTCCATAGTACCAGGTCCCCATACTAAACTATTACTCACTAAAACCATCTAGACTAATTCACATATTCACACAACAGAGCCTTTAACTAACAGTAGCCTATCAGTGTAAAGTCTTCCATTTTCACAGCTCAATATGTGTGCCATTATCAACTGGGCAGGAATCTCGCTCGGTACTGTACAATAGACACACACACAGCTACACTTTAACCCACATTACTAAAACTGAAACTTCATGACCAGCAAACTTTTGCAGAAGTTTACCGAAGCACATTTCACAATCCATAGGCTATACTGAAAATGTTTCCCCGCCCTTAGGGCGTTAACCTCTATAGGTCAAGGACGTTTGAAGGGATGACCCTGTATTAGCATAAGGTGACACCCGCTGAGGAAAGAAAGTGAACTCAATGCATCTGAGTCCATGGCGGAGTGGAGACAGTGGGGGGGTTGACGAGAGTCAACATGGAGAGATCCTCAAAGACAAAGAGAAGTGGGAGGAGGCAGTGGCTGGGAGATGGTGGGAGGTGGTCAGGTGGACGTTATGTTAAGTGATTGACAACCTGTAATCCTCTCATTAGGCAGCTATTTGTTTTGGGTTATGGAGCAACACAGGTTGGAGGCAAGACACCAGCACTCGTCACCCGGCCTACAGCTGATTTACTGCACACCTGTGGGAGGGAGTTGCAACGGCAGCAGGGCCTCGGGACACACAGTCAGGCCACCTTCAACTATAGAGCAGCATTCTACTTCCTAGAGAATCGCTCTGTGTTCTCTCGCTCTCTCTCTGATAAATAACTGAGGTCCATTCAGACAGTGAGCATGTACTCTTTAAAACACACATATACTTCATATATTAACATAAACACAATACAACATACAGTACTAGCTATATACAGTAGATAATACCACCCACCCTCCACTACCACAAAACAGCACTCGTATTGAATGTTACTAACAAAGCATAACTCCTTCAACAGACTACAGATCATCTCACTTCTACAGCTATAAAAACGGCATCGCTTTCTTTCAGAAGGGGAGAGGCACATAATTGTAGCTTTGCTATCACATAGAATGAGAAAGGAGTGAATTCCTAGTGCTCATGAAGCATTAAACCAACCGAAGGGCCATGCCATAATCTGCCACAAAGCCCTGACATGTGAAAAAGAAGTGTGCATGTCAACCAGTGTGAGATCACACTAACAAAGAAAGGAAGAAGTGGTAGTGTTGGCTGCAGCTGCAGAAGGAATGAACTAGAGTTCATCATCATTCATCAATCCAAAACTTGCCAATGATGGGTCCCATTGTACAATAAGTGTCTCAAATACCTGTGTATTTATGTGGTAGTAAAATGTATTCACACCCCTTTACTTTTCCCACATTTTATTGTGTTACAGCCTGAATTTATAATGGATTAAATTGATATGTTGTGTTACTGATCTACACACAATACCCCATAATGTCAAAGTGGAATTTTGTTTGTAGATTTTTTTTTTAATAACAAACAAAAAGCTGAAATATCTTGAGTCAATAAGTATTCAACCCCTTTGTTATGGCAAAATAAGTTCAGGAGTAAAAATGTGCTTAACAAATCGCATGGACTCATTCTGTGTTCAATAATAGTGGCTAACATTATTTTTGAATGTCTACCCCATCTCTGTACCCCACACATACAATAAGCTGTAGGGACCCTCAATCAAGTAGTGAATTTCAAGTACAGATTCAACCACAAAGACCAAAGGTTTTTCAATGTCTCGCAAAGAAGGGCACCGATTGGTAAATGTGTAAACATTTAAAAAAGCAGACGCTGAATATCCCTTTGAGCACTGTGAAGTTATTCATTTGGTTTTGGATGGCGTATCAATACACCCAGTCACTACAAAGATACAACTGAGTTAGGAAGGATGCCTGTATCTGAATTGCAATTGATTATATAGAGTTCTCACTTTTTTAATCAGTAGAGGGATCATTTAGTAGACTGACCTTTGTACAACTTTTAAAATAATATACCTTTAGTTTACATGCAACATAAAATAGGCTTACCCAATACAATAGGCTTACTGTGTGCAACTAACACATTGAGTTGTTATAGAAGTCACTGAAAATCAGTGTCAATTGGGTATGGTAGAGTATACCCCAGTACAACACCAACAATTAAAACTAAACTCCTTCCAATCCCGATTAAAATGCAGTTTAACAGGCTGGCTTTCGGACCATGCGGACAGCTCAGAGCTGACAGGCAGGCTGTATTATAGATGGGTTGGTAGTTTAGCAAGATAACCGACGCATGCACAACTATGGAGATTATTCACAACATGTTAACTACACTGAACAAAAATATAAATGCAACATGTAAAGTGTTGGTCCCACGTTTCATGAGCTGAAATAAAAGATCCCAGAAATGTTCCATACGCACAAAAAGTGTGGGGTTGACAAGTGTCAATGTGGAGCAATCATCAAAGGCAAAGAGAAGTGGGAGGAGGCAGTGGCTGGGAGATGGTGGGAGGTGGTCAGGTGGACATTATGTTAAGTGATTGACAACCTGTAATCCTCTCATTAGGCAGCTATTTGCTTTGGGTTATGGTGCAACACAGCTTATTTCTCTCAAATTGTGTGCACACATTTGTTTACATCCCTGTTAGTGTGCATTTCTCCTTTGTCAAGATAATCCATCCACCTTACAGGTATGGCATATCAAGAAGCTGATTAAACAACATGATCATCATTACACAGGTGCACCTTGTGGTGGGGACAATAAAAGTCTTCTCTAAAATGTGCAGTTTTGTCACACAACACAATTCCATAGATGTCTCAAGTTTTGCCCGGAGCGTGCAATTGGCATGCTGACTGCAGGAAAGTCCACCAGAGCTGTTGCCAGGGAATTGTTCATTTCTCTACCATAAGTTGCCTCCAATGTCATTTTAGTGAACTTGGCAGTACGTCCAACCGGCCTCTCAACCGCAGACCACGTATAAGCACATTAGCCCAGGACCTCCACAGCCGATGTCTTCACCTGCGGGATCGTCTGAAACCAACCACCCAGACAGCTGATGAAACTGTGGGTTTTTACAAATGAATAATTTCTGCACAAACTGTCAGAAACCGTCTCAGGGAAGCTCATCTGCATGCTTGTCGTTCTCACCAGGGCCTTGACCTGACTGCAGTTCAGGTCAGGGCCTTGATCTAAACGACTTCCGTGGGCAAATGCTCACTTTCTATGGCCACTGGCACGCTGGAGAAGTGTGCTCTTCAGGAATGAATCCCAGTTTCAACTGTACCAGGCAGATGGCAGACAGCGTGTATGGCGTTGTGTGGGCGAGCAGTTTGCTGATGTCAACGTTGTGAACAGAGTGCCCCATGGTGGTGGTTTGGTTATGTATGGGCAGGAATAAGCTACGGACAACGAACACAATTGCATTTTATCAATGGCAATTTCAATGCACAGTGATACCATGATGAGATCCTGAGGCCCATTGTTGTGCCATTCATCACCTCGTGTTTCAGCAAGATAATGCACTGCCCCATGTCGCAAGGATCTGTAAACAATTACTGGAAGCTGAAAATCTCCCAGTTCTTCCATGGTCTACATACTCACCAGACTTGTCACCCATTGAGCATGTTTGGGATGCTCTCTAACCATTAGGCTACCTGCCGTCCCATGTAATGACTGAGTGTTGGAGCGTGCCTATGGCTATCCGTAAATTAAAAACACTATAAAATGGTGCCATCTGGTTTGCTTAATATAAGGAATTCTAAATGATTTATACGTTTACTTTTGGTACTTAAGTATATTTAAAACCAAATACTTTTATACTTTTACTCAAGTAGAATTTTACTGGGTGACTTTTACTTGAGTCATTTTCTAATACAGTATATTTACTTTTACTCAAGTAGGACAATTGGACACAGCGATCAAGAAGAAGATAAAACTAGCTGAAATGAGACACCTACCATTCCCCACATGGCAGCTTCTTGTCATTGTTGCTAGCTATCTGACCATTCAGAAATCATAACAAAGCAGGGCTTCTGGCCCTATCCATGCCTGTGCATTATTTTGTGACTTTGTCAGCCAAACCATCTATGGAGAGTGGATTGACACAGCTGTAGGGAACAGCATGACATTTCTCTCAAAACAGTGCAGAGGTGGAAGATGGCTGTGGTAGGAAATCCCCCATTGTAACTTTGCCATACCCTACATTTAGCTGAAGCCCCTGGTCAAAATATGTAGGGATTTCGAAAAGAGTGCAATAATGTGCAACTTAGGTGATAGGAATAGTAGGACTTCCTTATAGGCCATATGGGTTAATGATAAAAATCGATATATATTGAAAATAAGTTTAGTTTAAAAACGTGTCAAAGTGTGAGTCAAAGTGAAAGAGTCACCCACATTCGTGAACAATAGCAAGTCTTGACAAAAAGAATACCTATTTTGGTAGTTTTACTGTAGCTATTCAATAACCTGTGGAGAGGAATGTTAAGAATATGAAAAACTCATATTCCTATGGAAACGACTGTGAGATGAAACGTTATTGCGACTCTTAGAAAAAGTGTGATAAATCTGATTTCGACTATTCACAGAATTGATCCCTTATTTAGATCCTCTTTCACACAACAATAATATTGATATTCCACTAACATGACTTGCAAAGGTAAAAGAACATACCATTCTGTTCAAACTTGTTTTGTTATTGTTCTAATGTTATATAACAGAACTTCAACATTTTTTTATTTGGCCTACAGCCAATGATATTTTAACCAATCACATGATTATCGATAACTTTAATTTGAATAGAACATTTCAACACTCCCATAAGTGCTTGATCGTATTCTGCCTGGTAACAGCAATTCCTCCTATTGGTTTAGACTCATTTCGGTCTCCTCCCTAGTCAGAGAGAGAACTTGTGTGAGTGTAATATTTACTGTAAATGTTTTATTGTTTATTTCACTTTTGTTTATCGATTTCACTTGCTTTGGCAATGTCGACATGTTTCCCATGCCTATAAAGCCCCTTGAACTATATTGTACCATGTTTAATGACATAAAATTAAACTGAAACCTGAAATCAATATTGTTAACAAACTATTTTGTCTAAATTAGAGAGGTTTATAACGCTATTATTATTAGTTTAGGCTTTAACGTAAACGACTTTGCACATCGTGTTTTACTCTTGAGATATTAAATAGCCTGTCTTACTCAATGGCTCTGATGGTTGCTTTTTACGGGTTTTGTGATGCATAGGTCTATTGAATATGCCTGCAATCTGAACAACTACATGAATTGCTGTATAATGAGTATGTTAAAGCGACTTAAAAAAAGACATGTCCCACTGTTAATCGTCTTTGTGTGGTAGAAGCTTGCCCATGTGCTCACCTCATGTTCGACTGGGTGACGAGAAGAGAAGCCGGGGCTATTCTCTGATGGCTTTTTTTTAACAGGAAAGTTTCAAGAATGTGTCTATACCGCCCCCTATCAAAATCGGACCATTTCACATTCATCTCTGCATAACCAACTTCCCTATACCGACACTAGCCTTTACATCCCTCCTCCCTCAAACCCCCACCACTCAGCGTCCGTTCTCTTCACCCCCTCCTGACTCCCCTCGGCTGTATAGGCTACGCCACCCAGAATACTGGGACCTCCCATTTCCATACCTATAGGAGTGGATCAGCAGCGATTGGAAGGACTTGGAACTTTAGAGGGGTAGTTCTTTAGAGTCATCCTCCTCTCGCTATAGACTCCTTAGCTCGGCTCTCTCCGACTCGCTGTTGCTTTGATCTCCTCCTTAACAACAGTTAACGTCATCGCATAGCCCTCTGAAGGAGAGTTTTGTCTAGAAGCGTGAAGCTTTGGAGCTCTCAGAGGGCTACATTTTAGGAGCAGCAAGCAGCATCCACGGAGCCTCACTCACTCCTACCAAGAAGCACCTCTTTTGATTATTTATTCAGGCCAGAAAACGCAAGCCACTACCGCAAAAGATATGGAACACCAGCTGTTGTGCTGTGAAGTGGAAACCATCAGAAGAGCTTACCAAGATGCCAACTTACTAAATGACCGAGTTCTACAGACAATGCTCAAAGCAGAGGAAAATTACCTTCCGTCTCCAAATTACTTCAAGTGTGTCCAGAAAGAAATAATACCTAAAATGAGGAAAATTGTGGCTACATGGATGTTAGAGGTGTGTATATTTATGATGTCTAAATGTATTGCTGAAAAGTTTGTCCAAACACTAACCATGCCCTTTGGACGCAATGTATTGAATTGGTCGTTTAATGCTTCGTACATTTTATACTTCACAAGCATGATCGTTCATAATATGTAAACATATTGACATGTAGTAGGCTAATGTTTCATTTGTGTACGGTTGTCCAAGTAGGCTAAAATAGATTTGGAACACGGTTGTAGCCTATCGGGCTATTTCCCAGGTATCGTGTGTGTTCAGTAATTACAACACTAGCAATGTAGCTGCTCGATTATTTTCTTTGTCGGCGACTTATTTAATGTAATTTTGTATTTAGATGTAATTTTTCCCCCCAAATTAATAGCAATGTACACGTATGCAGTCTTACTCTTGCCAGTATTATGCGCCATCTTTGTTGTCGTATGCGTAGGTTTTTAATATAATTAAAAATATTTAATAATGTCAGCTATGACAGTAACTCAATCAGCAAGGCGAAAAGTATATCTTGGGTATGCATGTGTAATCCTGTCGCATAGATGGCGAAAAATGATTATATAAAACCGTAAAGTTTTGTTTCGGCTTACTAATCAGGCTGCTGTTGCTGCAGTTTTATGAAGGTCGCTCTGGAAACATGATCGTTTTCACAAAAAATGTAAATAAGAATGCATTTTAAATGGTCGGATATGATACTATATCGATTAATCAACATTTACATGTAGTTAGAGATTGAGTCTTATGTCGACATACATTTATTATTAATTTCAGAAATTGTGAGTCAGCACAAGATCTAAATGTCGCACGCTCCACGAGAAAGAGCGTTGACTTGTAAATTCAATTGTTTTCATATGTTTACTATGAAAATTCGACATTTCATGAAACTATCCGATAAGGTATACCATAAGGATCATTTACATGCTAATTTGACAAACCGGGACAATTTTTACATATTTTTTATTCTTTTTTGAAAAGATGACGAACTAGAAATTTAAGGGGAAAGTTGCATTGACGCCACCTTTGTGTCTTTCCAAGAAGCGACTGAAAACAGCCTAAATTCTCAACTATTTCAATTTACGTTTTAATTAGGCCTAAGCAACTTTCAGCTTTTCGAAATACATGATTTTATGTTATTTGCATTGGCAGACTATAGCCCACTTTGCGCCACCTGAAGCCTATAATTAGGCCATAGCTATTGTTTTAAGGACAGCCTTAAGGAATAGAAGGATAATTCAAAAAATGTGTTGTTGTCATTACAGTATTTCGTTTTCACTTATGGACAGGCCTATTTATTGGTATATACAATCGACCTGAATGCACGTGTAGGCCTATATTATAGGCTACTGTAATTTGAGGCTATAGACTAAATTGCTGTTTTCACTTCTAGGTCTGCGAGGAACAGAAATGCGAGGAGGAGGTTTTTCCCCTGGCTATGAACTACTTGGATAGATTTTTGTCTGTGGAGCTCACAAATAAAACCAGATTACAACTCCTGGGAGCTACTTGTATGTTTTTGGCCTCAAAGATGAAGGAAACGGTCCCTTTAACTGCAGATAAATTGTGCATTTACACCGACAACTCCATCCGGCCCAGCGATCTATTGGTAAATGAGCAATGTCAATCTTCTAAATAGACACTCTGTATATGGCTGTAGTTATAATCCATTTAATATCGACCAGACAATTGTAATGTGCATTTCCATAATATAGGCCTATGCCTATAGTTAGCCTACTACTTGTCTTAGTTTCTCTTTGACTGGATCTAAGTCATTATTGCATTTTTTGTGTGTTAATTTCAAAGAAAGTTTGCATCAAAGAACGTTTGGTTTCTTATACATTTCAAAAGGTAGTCTACAGCGGTGTAGCGCAATGACATGACGAGGGCGACATCTCCCTCTAGTGGATAACGTAAAACGTAGAATAAATGATGTGAAGCTACTTGTGAAGTTCGATTTTCTCATTGCGCACGTCTGTCTTGTTTTTGTAGCAAATGGAACTACTGACTCTAAACAAGTTGAAATGGGATCTAGCATCGGTAACACCGCACGATTTCATAGACCATTTCCTCTCCAAGCTACCAGTCCATCAGAACACGAAGCAGATTCTGCGCAAGCATGCCCAGACATTCGTGGCTCTCTGTGCAACAGGTAGGCCCACGCATGAACCACCGGTTTCCTGTCACTGCTCCATAACCACTTTTTCAGGGACCAATGGCTAATATATGTGTTATATTTTGTCAGCATTTTTCCCCCCACTTGTCAGGATAACTCTTCCTCCTTGAAGGGCCCAGGTGGCCAATGGTCAATGTAAATGGTTGGGGGTATGGGCTCTGGTGCAGGAATGAGTGTACAAGGCCTAACATGTTTTATGGAGGGTGTCTCAGTCACTGTGTAGTGTGGACAAGTAGAGGAGGTACTGGAATGGAGTCAGTGATCTCTTTTTCTCCAGATCAGTTTCATGTGATTATGGGTTTGCTTCTCACATTGCTTTGTTGTTTCTCCCGAAAGGCAGGGTTTGTTTCTCCCGAAAGGCAGGGTTTGCTCAATAGTTTTTGAATCCGTTGTCACTGGGGTATGTTTTAGGGCTATTGTGGGGGGGGGGGTAGGCAGTCAGTTGGGGGATGGACACTGTCCACTCTAGATTCATGGTCACCTTTCATGCACTTGGAGTAGGAAGTGGGGTGCTAACCTCTTTAGAGGAGATCAGCTCAGTGGGGTTTAAAACTATAATTTATATGGGGGAAACGAGTGGGAAAGAGAGTGGTATTTCCTTTCTTCTTGGAAAAAGTTTTGAAGTGGTGTACCCATTGAATGCGTGTGCTGGAAGTACTTTTGTACCTGTTCTATTTTGTCCATGAGCTAGATTTATTGTTTTTGGAAGTGTGTGCATGCGCACCGGTGTCCTGTCAGTGGCTGGTCGTGAAATAAGGCACATTCAGGATATTGTGAGTGGAAAGGAGCAACAGGATATCCATTGTCCCCTACATCATTATGCCACAGCCTAGAATGGCCTCCCTCACATAACCTTCACATTAATCCTATTGAAAGCTCATGTGTACTATTTAGTCAATGATCTGTTTCAGATGTTTTGCTTTACGACATAAGTACCTACCGTCTCTCTTTCTTTTGTCTTCCCTGTAGATGTCAAATTCATCGCCAACCCTCCCTCCATGATCGCAGCGGGCAGTGTGGCAGCAGCGGTCCAGGGGCTGTACTTAAAGAGCAAAGACGGTGCACTGTCATCTCAGAACCTAACCAACTTTCTGTCCCAAGTCATCAGGAGTGACCCGGTACGTCAAACACAGCTCCCCGGGCCTTTACATTGCACCATACACATGCTTGCATTGACTATTTGTCACAAACCCTTTCGCTACTATTGTCTTTCAGATATTTTGCTTCATTATGCTGACAGTATCTCTCTCTCCTCACAGGACTGCCTGAGGTCATGTCAGGAACAGATTGAGTCTCTGCTTGAGTCTAGTCTGAGACAGGCACAGCAACATAATGTCTCCACAGAAACAAAAAGGGTAGATGAGGATGTGGACCTGTCCTGCACCCCTACAGATGTGAGGGACATTAACATTTGAGTGGCATCCTCTGCATTTTTGGGGAAATATTTTTGAGGCTCTGGCCTTACCAAGAGGCCATCTGGGAAAAGAGGACACCAGCGCACCCTCGAGTCGTCACCCTCTGAACACCCTCTGGCAAATGCTTTTGTGCCACACCTGTTACGGTGCCCCGGCCTGTATGGCCTCCCAGTGACGTGTGGCCGCCCTCAGCCAGGGCTGTCAAGGACTGAACACCTCACTTTTCTGAGACCACCAGTTTTCCCTCTCACTCTCCCATCCTGTCCTGCTCAAGACCTAGACAAGGATGATAGCAAAAACAAATTCTTATGGAAGATGCACAACTATATGGATGAAACGAAAACATTATAGTTTATGTGCAAGATTAAGCCACAGAAATATACATTGTTACCACCCAATGTTGAACTAGGATTTTTAAATACCATAGACTGACTTTACATGCTTACTTAAAACATTCAAAATAACAACAAGTAGGTATTTTTAGTCTGTCTAGGTTTTTATTTGAAGTATAAATTCATTTATAAAAGAGAAGGGGCATTTTTGTTCTCTAATAGATAGGCATTTTGCTTGCTATCAAAACTCCCTTTTTTTCATATTTTTTTTTTGCATCTAGGCATCTGTGTATCCCTGCTTGCTTATGCGTTTAGTCACTTTATTATATTGTCTAGACTTCTAAAGAAATTCTGAGCCCCTAGTTTTGGCCTCTTCTCTTTTTAACTGGGTTGTACAACTCAACAGTATACTTTTAGTATATATTGCTCTGTTTTTATTGTTTAGATGATTGTGGATTGCTGGTGCTGAGGTTTGGCAAGTAAGTTCATTCAATATAAGGACATTTACTTGATATTCAATTAGGAGTAAATTGAATGAACCAGCATTGTTTGGCGGTTGATTTGTGACATATTTTGTCCTCATTGCCACATATGTACATATTTCAACAGCTAGCTATGACACGATAAACTAAAATCTAGCATTAATTGCAAACCTTTACCATGCAATCCACAGTTTGGATTTTTTTGTGGTTATATCTTACTTTCTAATACCATTCCATTTTTAAAAGCACTTTTAGTCAGTTTTTTTCTGACTCATAAAAAAAAATCACATTGAAAAAATGGAATGGAGTGGAGCAGGTCTCTTTTAACTATGGTGTTATGTGTGTTACAATTTTGGGTACAAGTCAACGCAGCCCAGCAGCGATCCTGTGTGCCCTTGATGTAGAAGGGTATTCTTTTGGAGATTGTTATGCCACAGTTCTTACAGGAGGGGTCTATAGTGAGACGAGCATTGTGTCTGGCATGTTTCAGCATCCTGTATCCCATCGCTTGAACGGCATTTGAAACACTAAAATATCAAACTTGAAAGCTAAAACAAAGATTTAGGTTGTTTATTATTGCATATTTTCCTATTGGAGCCAGTACAGAGTAGAAACAGGATGCCAAAGTCTGTCTCTATGTAACATTTTTGTACACAACTATTTACCGTAGTGCTTAACACATGCCTGCCCTCCAAGTCATGTATGACTGTTTTCTCAATGCAAAACTGAAAGAAAACACCATAGTTAAAATGCTGTTTAGAATATGTGTAGTTGAGGGGGAAAAAATACAAAAAATAGTTTTGGTTTAGAGATGATTTTGCACAAACCTGAAGACTTAGGCAAGCCACAAAAACAGCCTAAGATAAGAGGGAAGGGTAACGTTGAAAAGTGGGAGTGGGGAAAAAGGGAGGCAGCAAGTTTTTGTTGAATTGCTGAGTTAAGGTGTTTGACTGTACATTGAGAAAAGATGAGACAACAGGATAACGGAAGAGCACACTCCTCCTTTTGAGCTGCTATGGAGGAATTCCCAGCAAAGTGTAAAACAAAATGAAAAACAACAAGAAAAAACAATGCTTTTTCTCCTATTGTTTGCTGCTATTTAAAAAAAATTTTTTTACATGTAAATGTCAATATACTGCCAATCTTTAATTTTCTATGAGAAAATTGTTGACATCTTTGTTTTTGTAGTTATGTCATCAGTTTTTACTTAATATGATTTCATTGCTATTCCAAAAACAGGAAAAAGGAGACAATAGACATGGTTTTTATCAACAATACCTCATACTACAGTCAAGATTTCTTTAATCTAGTTTTTTTTTTAATTTTTACTAGTTTGTTCAGTGGCTGATAGTCCTGTTTTAAACTGCTAATGGTAATGCATTGATCATTATCCAAATGGGTCCTGATGTGAGCAAGTAACCCGGATTGTATAACTCTTGAGTATTAAGCTGTCTCATTGAAAGAGTCTTTATCCCCTTTAGGCTCCTGAAGGCCCTCCTATTTTATATTTATAAAACATTTGCTCGAGTTAAAGCCCGTAATGACTTTATTTGAGTTTGTTAAATACCAAGCCATAGAATTACTTTCAAATCATCATGCCGTTATTCCACAGTTCAGTTCAGTTCATGCTATTCCAGATATGTTGTCCTCCAAGAAGCATAGCATATTTGTGTCAACTGCACAATAAATGGTAAATAGATTTAAATCTTGTAACACTGCAGTTTTTTTCTTAACTGAACCGCTACTGGTACATTGAAGCCAAAATAATGGGCTACTGATATTGTTGGCACACTTCCATTTGACCCAGACATCCTTCAATCAGAGTTAATGAGTGTGAGAGCCAACAGTGGTTCACTTAGCCATAGACATGATGCTGCTATATGTTCTGGTTGTAGATGTGAGGTAGGCCTAGTTGTTGCCTAGTATTTGACAAATGATGTTGCTGCAAGCTGCTCAAATTTCTACTCGCTAACACAGGACCCAGGATGGAATTATCGTTTTTCTGTCTAGTGTAAGGAATACTTGTTACCTCAAAAAATGGAGAGTAAAAATAAATGTTGATGCCCCTGTGATCAACTAAAGATGACATTACATATTTTTGTCATATTAAAAAATAGTTGTTAGTAAAAAATAATCTTTGTCCAAACATTAACAGAATGTGCTACAGTGACCCCTCCCCAAAAAGCTAAATGGTCAGCTTTTTACCATTGCTTCTATTGTTAATGATGGTCGGGTAGGTCGCCCCTCTTACTGAACTGTTTCAGGATCTGTGTTCATTGCAATGGGTCAAAGGTCATCTGGGGTCCAAGAAAATAAAGCAAAGATTCTGAAATGTCTGTTTTGTGTAACAGTTGCTGGTCTGAAATGCACAACCGTTTACTTGCAGATCCATTCTATAAACATGATTTGAACATCAAAGTAAACCAGAATTAAAAGTGGATTAAATACATCCTGTTTTCTTGATGGGAAAACAAAAAAGAATGTATTTTACAATGTCACATGATACATATTTCTTTCTAAAACAAAGTTATTGTATTCCATACATACCTAATTACATAATCACACCTCAGTTATGATCAGTAATCATCCATTTTGAATAGGAAGTTATAGATTACTGACAGTGACTGAATAGTTTTCCAAAAAAAGCAACATTGATATACATAATGATATTAAGGACATTTTCCAAAATCTAAAGTAGAAATGCTTTGTGGGACTAATGATTACCCATGCTATTGGTTAAAGCATGAGTGCGTGACAGTACTCATTGATTTATTATGCACGGAATTCCTTTGATCAGGGTTTTCTGTAAAGAAAAAGGTGTGAAATCCTAATCCTTTCCCACAGCCCTGCAATCGTGAGCTGGACAAACAGTGGATAAAGGGTTTCAGCACATAAGACAATGCGGCACCAAATTCCTGCTGGCACACAGACATCTCTCTCTCTCTCTCTGAACATCATGCCACAAAATGCATCTTATAGCATTTGTAAACTAAAGGATTAATTAAACTGCAGCCATATTGCTCAGTATTTAACAAGCACCAAAACAACTATCATAAAATGCCTAATCTAACCCTGGGTTATAACTGTTTTACTAATGATTTATTAACTCTAGCCTTAGCCCTAGCTTTAATCTGTTGTTGATTTTATTGTAAACTTTTTACATCCATATCTGACCAATCAGATCAGCTCTTTGTCCAATTATCAGCACAGCATTTTATCACTGGGGAAATTTTCATACACATCACTGCATTTTGTATAGGCTGGGAGTCCCTGACTACAAGAAGGGCCCAGCACTGGCTACTTTTTGTATATAAAGTTGTTCTTCAGAGACTGCAACAACCTCAGCTCACATATTAACTGGAGATCCAGCAATTTTCAGACCCGCTCCCTGGACTGGCTTGTTCTGGAGGTCCCGCGGGTACCCTTCAGGCCACCTTAAAATTAGACTTGCTTGTCTCCATTGGACAGTTTAGATTGCATTTAAGGGAGGTGATATGTGAGAGTTGTGATTGTTTTGATTAATCTTGTAATATTTATTGTATTGATATTATTTATTGTATGTTTTGTATTTATTAAGGATCCCCATTGGCTGCTACTTTTCCTGGGGTCCAGCAACATTAAGGCAGTTATATGCAATTTAAAATATTACATTTTAATAACACTTTTCACAACATGTTCACAGGGCTCCCTTGCAAATGAGACCCTGGTCTCATTGGTGACCCACCTTGTATAAATAAGTATTTTACAGATAGCCAGGGGCATACTCCAACACTCAGACATAATTTGCAAGATAAGCATTTGTGTTTAGTGAGTCTGCCAGATCACAGGCAGTAGGGAAGACTAGGGATGTTATCTTGATAGGTGTGTGAATTGGACCATTTTCCTGTCAAAATGTAATGAGTACTTTTAGGTGTCAGGGAAAACTACTTAAGTAGTTCTTTAAAGTATTTGTACTTAAGTGTAAAAGCAACTGATTGTTGGGTACTGTAGGTCACAATAAAATGTCAAAGGCTTTCAGATGGGCCAGAGTAAAGAAAAGATGGTACACACTGGTCTAAGGCCCTGGGAATTTGTGAAGGAACTCTTGAGTATTTCACATAAAGGTTCGCATTAATACGGTGTCCTCAGCCTCTGACATCTTAGCACTTGCGGTTTCAGAGGAAGGATCCACATTGCTCCCCAAGTGCCATCAAAGGGTACAGGGATGGACTCATCAGGACATGCTACCTCAGTGTGGTATTCTTTCAACATTTTTACCCATGTCTGTAGCTGTGATGCAGTGCAGACCTTCATAACTGAGAATTAGGCATTTCTCACTCATGCCATGAGCAGCTTGTGACATCATGCATCAAGGTCTTTTAAAAAGGTATGAAATCTCCTGACTTTCACCGTGATACATATCAACATTAAAATATTAAATTGAGTAGCTGATTCTTGGTGCCAAGATTAATCGTAACTGAATGTTCAAAAAACAAAAGCATGAAAATATATACTGGCATTCTTCAGACATACTGCATAATGGGCTAGACAGCTGTTAAAACTGAGCTCAGATAGCCTATAGCCATCTGCCTCCAGGACTGGAATGGGGGGGTGCATATGAGGCACCAAGGCAGGGGAAAACTCTATGCCACCATTTAGTTTGGGGCTTTTTCCCTCGAAGTGCCTGGCGGTTGCATTTGTCACGTCTTCTTTTCATGTCACCACTCGCCACCTGCTCCAGAAATTCCAGAACATTCTCTAAACCCTCCAGTGCCCCCATATCCCTCTCTGCCTCCTCCCTTTCCTTGGCCCCATCCACTCTGCTTGCCCAACACAGGGAATCAAAGAAACAGTGCTGCTACAGCTTTCATTCACTGGCATACCCCCTCTCTCCCTCTGTTCTTTTTTGCATTGGACTCAAACACACAAGTAACTACGAATCAGGTCAGACCGCACAAAGATGAGCAGCGCACTGGCAATTCCTTCTTCCCTCCAGCTCATTTGGGATTTATCTGTCCCCCTCAGAAGGTGCCTCGGGGCAGTGTTCACCTGCTGCTGCACAGTGCATCAACCAGCTGCCACTGGCCCCCACCTGGTTTTGTCTATCTGAATTTTTATCCTTACAGCGAATAGAAAGGGGGGACCACGAACAAAAACAAGCGCTCCGCAGCCCCTGCCATCGCTGGTGCCTCTTGATACCATTGTTACAGCCAGAGGCCAATCCCACACATGACTCAGGAGAAGGGGCCGAACATTAACTGACTGCTAACCACCAGTGAAATGAGGCTGAAAGGCCCAGTGGTGGAATTTCATGGGGATGGAGTTGGTTAAACAAAACCAACAGACAGTGATTGCTTTGTGCCTCTGGCAGGTGAATCAACCTTCCTGTCATACTGTAAAGTCATTTTACAAAAAAAGTGGCTTAGAAACACATACCTCAGTTTGTATTGCATAGTAAAGAATTGTGGTTTTGATCACTTATTTCATACAATTGTGAGTTTAATTAATGCGTGTAAACTAATACACCATAGCTGATGGAGGAGATCCATCTCCATACTCTTATACATTTTCTCAGCTTGAGGAGCTCACTAAAACATGGGTGTGATATTTTTCATTGACCACACAGTGGGGATGTTGAAGTTTATGGCTATCCATATGACTTCCTACTACTTGACCATTTCAACCACTGAAATGATGTATCTCCTTGTGACCATTTATATTTTAGCAAGTGTGAATAGAAAAGGAAACAAATGTATTGGGATATGCTAACATACATACATACATACTTCACAAGTATTTGAAATAAATAGCTTTTTATTATTATTTCACATCAACCAGTAGTTTAGGCAATCACTCATTCTCAACCAGGTCACTCAAAATTGACCTACACTATTAGAAAAAGTGTTCATTGGGATTCTGTATATAACTTTTAGGTATATATATATATATAAAGCAAGAGATAGAATCCTTATTGGTTCCATTTGGAACCTTGTTTTTCAAAGTGTAGATTTTTATTTTAAATATTCACTCCCTTTATCTAGGATCATTAGAATTACAAAATAATTGCTGCAACTCAGCTCTCTCTTGCCACCCAGACAAAGCACTAAACATCAAGGACTATAGAACCCCAGTTAGGCCTATGTAGCACTTCCAGTTAACTTTGTGTTCTCAGTGGCACTCCATATTTCAAAACTTGACTGATGCCCCACCAATTAATATTCTAACCTTTGTCATTCGAAAACACCAATTCTTCATAGTACCAACTGATAGCATACTTTATGCTCCACCATTAAAAGTCAGTTAACTACACTACAGATCAACTCAGGACCTCCTGTTTACATAAGGGCAGGCCCACCTGCAGGTTCCTCCTCCTCAACTCTTCTCCTATCTCGTCTTCAAAGCCACAATGCTTCACAGGAAAGGTTGCATTCAAGGAACCCCCTTCAGATCCTCAACCCGTGGGCTTTACAGTTGCCAGTTCCCTTCAGAAGGATATTCCTCCAGACCCTCCAGACTTCACATAATCACTGAAGTCTGTTGGCACATTTAACAGAGAGCAGACCTAAAGGTGAAAGAGATTAAGAGGAGCTAAAGACCAGTACCTAGTTTTTCAGTAGACATTAGTTTAGACATCAAAATAAGAGCATGAAAAACACTGCTAACCAGTGGTCAGTTTAGGTCATGGATAAACTAAAGGCCATGAACCTTTACAATGAAAAACGGTTGAGTCAACCATTTGTTTGTTTCTAAGAGCTTATTCACACAATTGACTTGTGGTTTGAGTGACATAGTCCTACCTGTCTAAACTTGGCCCGAACCTTCTCCATGTCTTCCTGGAGATGTTCATATTGAGGCTCTTCATGGGGGAACTTCTGAATCAACCCAAGAAGAGATTCCAAAACTTTCAGCCTTTTTCTGAAACATAAAATAGAAAACTAAAGATCATATTATTTGCATGTAAGTCAACAGGAACAAGTGAACAATGATTAGATGAGCTATAGGCATTTTATTACTGCAGATGAGGTCAAACCTGGCTTTCACGTCTGTGTTGTTTTGGAGAAGGCATTTCCAAGTGATTCCAAATCCATAATAGAAGGAAACCTATAAAAAGAGATGAGTGTGGTTTAGAAAGTTATCTGTAGTTGGGGAGAAATTAGTTGTAAAACACAAATCCCACTTATTTAACGAAGCTGTTTTCACAAACCAGTAAGCCTATACATGTAATGTGCGTGTAACAAAATCATATGTATGACTTTAGCTGAGTAACAAAGCAGCTGCTGTAACAACACTGGCTTGCCATGCCTGCCCTGAGGTTTTGACTAGCTATTAAAAAGTGCCTAGTCAGCCTCCCGAGTGGTGCAGTGGTCTAAGGCACATTTGTTTGTTTCTAAGAGCTTATTCACACAATTGACTTGTGGTTTGAGTGATAGTCCTACCTGTCTAAACTTGGACCGAACCTTCTCCATGTCTTCCACATTTTTGCGCATCAAGATCAAATCATCTTAAGTGATTTTGTTGAGCTTCACAATACATTTTAGATACTTTTGGATGATTTGAACATAATGTGCGAAAAATAACTCAGTGACATGACGAATGGGATTTGTGACAAATGCTAAAAACGTTAGCACGTGGAAAGTGACAGCGAAACTAAACCAAAGCATGGATTCCTGTCATACCTTGTACTGCTTACTACAGGGTAAGGAAACTAATATGTAATTTGGGTAAACTATCCCCTTAGTAGCTAGTTTTGACTAGATGGTTTCCAGCTTGTCAGAATTGACTTTTTGTAGCATGTTAGAACTTACGCAGTAGGTTAGGATAATTAACGTAGCATTTTAGGATAATTCGGTTAAGGTTAAGAAAATCATTTGGTTTCGCTCAAATGCAAAAAAAAATATCTACTTTTGACGTCAATTTAGACATGACCCTGGATAAGTGATGCTCAACTTGCCTCCATTGAAAGCTTGGCACCATGTGATGCCCCATGTTTCCGACCATCAACCATTCCTTGTCGGGTGCCTTCATCGAACCCCTCGCGGTATCCCTCTACATGGAACCTGAAATCATATAAAACTCATACGGTCATCACGGAACATTGCTACAACTCTAGCTAACTATAAACAGAAAAGCGTCATGCTAGAGCAAGGCAGTATTTAGCCTACCTGTCGTCCGCCATGAGAATACAGTCAAATAAATCTTCACTTTTGTGGGCCATTTTTCGAAGAGTATTAAAAGAGTATCGCCTATTAAAAATATTACTTGGCTATCTAGCCTAGCCAACAGCCCTCGCTTCCGCAAACATCCGTTTGTGGCTACAGCGTTGCTTTGGAAAGCCCAACAGTTAGTTCGCGCATCACTGCCATCTACTGTGTTGGAGTTTGTTCTTCGATTAGGTATAACGGCGGTTGGCATCCAATGTTAATGGTGCATTACCGCCACCAGCTGGACGGGGTATTAAATAAAAAACGAAAAAATATATTCCCGAAAAGGCTTAAAACGATATCATACAAAATATCAACAAAACAAAAAAAATCATACTCCTTCAATCACAGTCCACTTCAAAATGCATCCCTACACCGGCTCAGGGGCCTGTGATAGGGCTACGTTCACCGACAGGAACATTCAGCGGCATTCACAATGATTCCAATTTTCTTAGACTTCTTCTCCGCTTGTGTTGTACAGTTTATGACCATTGCAATAAATAATACAAAGTCCACCTTTTTAACATGTAGCATTTCACTATCTCTCGGTTGATGAGAAACATTCACTGGTATTGGTGGCTCTACTACCATTGCCCCGCCACTCGTTCCTTCCCATTTTCTCACAGCCTCCAGATAGGTGACACGCTGGACACTCCATTCTCCTTCACCAGAGCACTATAAGAATTCAGGTGCATGTTCACAGCCACAGCGTTTCCCTTCATCTGGCATACAATATTCTTCCCTTCTGCATGCACTTGACACATTACCAAATATTTTACATGTATGACACTGAAGGGGCTTGTGCACAAAAGCTTTTACAGGGCATCTCATGAAACCGAATTTTGTATGAGAAGGGAGAGACTCAGTAGCATGGATGAAGTTAATTTATTTTCTCCATTCACCATACAAGTCAATCGACTTGCACAAACCACTCCATCGATGTATTCAGTTATATCCTCTGCCTTTATTTTACACCTTCTTGCACCACCCCAGAAATAACCCCCTTGAAAGGCGCCCTGCTACGAAAATCCATGCAGGAAACATTCCACTCCGATATCTTTTTGAGTCTTAACACACGCTCCGCAGACACACAAAACATCTAAATAAGACCACTTCTTGTGACTCTCCCCGACTCCACACTTTCTTCCAACACATTCCTGATTTTCCTGGAAACGTTAAACGGATTAAACGTTAAACGTTAACGTACTTTTTACTCCATTCATTTTCCCTGACACCCAAATGTAGTCGTTACATTTTGAATGCTTAGCAGGACAGGAAAATGGTCAAATTCACACACTTATCAAGAGACTCATTAAACACAAATTCTTCATTTGTAAATTATTGTGTGTTGGAATAAAAACAATTGTGCCGCCTGGCTTGCTTAATATAAGGATTTTGAAATGATTTATACTTTTACTTTTGATACATTTCAGCAATTTCATTTACTTTTGATGCTTAAGTATATTTAAAACCAAATACTTTTAGACATTTACTCAAGTAGTATTTTACTGGGTGACTTTAGCCTTTTACTTGAGTCATTTTCTATTAAGGTATCTTTACTTTTACTCAAGAATGACAATTTAGTACTTTTTCCACAACTGAGTGCAAGGAAGGTCAGCATTTTCTTTACCCTAAAAAGGCCTAACAGGAGATGAAAGCTACCGGAAAATACAGAAAACAAACAAATATTTATTTGTATATATGAATGACAAAACACTGATGAAAAAATAACAGGATTAGGATTCGCTTAATTTCTGTCCATGCATGGGTTGAACTATCAGTTATCATACTGGCCTTTTACTTTTACTATGGAGGTATATTTATTGTGTTACCTTTAGTAGGCTACTGCCCCTCCCTCCCTTCAGGCTATGCACAAACCCTACACCCCAACCAGAGCACTCCATTCTGCCACCTCTGGTCTCTTGGCTGTGGCAGGGCTTGCAAACTATTACGAACTACAAAGGGAAACCCAGCCGCGAGCTGCCCAGTGACACGAGCCTACCAGATGGGCTAAATGCCTTTTATGCTCGCTTCAAGGCAAGCATCACTGAAGCACGCATGAGAGCACCAGCTGTTCCAGACGGCTGTGTGATCACGCTGTCCGTTGCCGATGTGAGCAAGACCTTTAAACAGGTCAACATTCACAAGGCTGCAGGGCCAGAGTGATAACCAGGACATGTACTCAGAGCATGCACAGACCAACTGGCAAGTGTCTTCACTGACATTTTCAACCTCTCCCTGACTGAGTTTGTAATACATACATGGTCCCTGTGCCCAAGAACGTGAAGGTAACCTGCCTAAATGACTACCGCCCCATAGCACTCACGTTGGTAGCCATGAAGTGCTTTGAAAGGCCGTTCATGGCTCACATTAACACCATCATCCCGGAAACCCTAGACCCACTCCAATTCGCATACCGCTCGAACAGTTCCACAGAGGACACAATCCCAATCGCTCTCCACACTGCCTTTTCCCACCTGGACAAAAGGAACACCTATGTGAAAATGCTTTTCATTGACTACAGCTCAGCGTTCAACACCATAGTGCCCACAAAGTTCATCACTAATCTGAGGACCCTGGAACTAAACACCTCCCTCTGCAACTGGATCCTGGACTTCCTAACGGGCCGCCGCCAGGTGGTAAGGGTAGGCAACAACATCTGCCACGCTGATCCTCAACACAGGGGCCCCTCAGGGGTGCGTGCTTAGTCCCCTCCTGTACTCCCTGTTCACCCACGACTGCATGGCCAAGCACGACTCTTGCTGACGAATAGATAGGCCTGATCACTGACAACGATGAGACAGCCTATAGGGAGGAAGTCAGAGACCTGGCAGTGTGGTGCCAGGACCAAAACCTCTCCCTCAACGTGAGCAAGACAAAGGAGCTGATCGTGGACTACAGGAAAAGAAGGGCCGAACACACCACCATTCACATCAACGGGGCTGTAGTGGAGCGGGTCGAGAGCTTCAAGTTCCTTTGTGTCCACATCACCAACAAACTATCATGGTCCATTCCCCCTCAGGAGACTGAAATATTTGGCATGGGTCCCCAGGCTCCTTAACAGCTTCTACCCCCAAGCCATAAGACTGCTGAACAATGAATCAAATGGACACCCGGACTATTTGCATTGACCTGTAGACAAAGTGCATGCAGAGCCCCATATTTGTTTTTCAAAATACATGGATCAAGTATTTTCATTAAATAATATGGCTAATAAGTAAAAATAATAATAATAACAAAATAAAGACTACAATTGATTTCAATCCAGTTCTTCTTGGGCCTGTATGTTTGGAGTGGTGTATAATGTTCTGTGCCAAGTGCAAATTATGAGTTTGGAGACACCTTGTAGATGTAGAAGCTTCTTAGTATAGGTTTCATGTTAGCACCATCAGTCGCTCATCTCTTATTGAAACTGGGGCTTTGGATCGAGATCTGTGAAAGTTTCCAAAAAGGCATCCATAGTGTCTATGTCTAGGCCTGACTGTGGGCCTTGCACGGAGTGGGCTGACAACCCCAAATCTGTTGTTATATCCAGGGGCAGGGTGCTCACCCTTGGAAAAAACTGGGACAGTTCAGAAATGCATCTCTTGCTCCTGGAGCCTCTGCCTGCTGCCACCCAGGTTCACCAGGGTCCCATGCTTGCTTGTCGGAGACATAAATATTGTAGCCTTTTGGGAGGATGTTTTCCTTGAAGGAGCAGTCATCTTTCATATAGGTTTGCTATGGGAAGAGGAGGGAGACAATATGGAGTGACACCCATAGGATGTTTGTAGACCCTCTTCATCATCAAAGTGTGTCATCCTGACTTGCCAGGAGTTCTTCGAGAGCTATTTTCATAGTGTACACAGAGTCACTAGAGGCCAAGGTTGTTATTCCTGTTCCTTTCCAATGAGGTTTTAACTTTTCAAATATACCCTACCAGTGGACAAAGGTTGCAGCAGTGACATACAGTATAGCCTATAGTAAACCATATAATTCTCAGTATTTGCCAAATATATTTTAAATCTGGTACGGAAATGTAATGTAACATTTTATGCAACTGCTTCAGTAAGTAACTCAGGAAACATATTCAATATTTTACTATCATGAGCTATGATCTTTGTGTTGCCTATATTTTACTATTTGCATTTAGAGCAAAACCTTAGGATTAGACATCTGATGAAGGATATATAGACTTATATATATATAATATGTATATAGACTTATTTTTCTACTGTATTATTGACTGTGTTGTTGTATGTGTCGAACTGCTTTGCTTTATCTTGGCCAGGTCGCAATTGTAAATGAGAACTTGTTCTCAACTTGCCTACCTGGTTAAATAAAGGTGAAATAAAAAATAAAAAGGATAATTGGATATTCTGTCCCAAACACTTTCTCAAAATGAGTGTATATCATTTTTTATTTTTTATTAATATGATAGAAATGTCGATGTATTAATGCTCCTCCAAACTATGAAATTCTGTTATTCACAAATCGGAGCTGCATCTGTAATTGTGAGGTTTTAGTCATTTCAATCAATGTGAGTGCTCTTACCGATGTGTATAACCGAGGTAAAGACAGTTTCAGGTTGGATATTCGACGGATATTCGCCTGTAGTTTTCCTTACGTCCACCAACAGCAGTTAGGGGACCTTCAAAATACTGACAAATCAACATTTTCAAATTTCAATAGCTCTTTAACTATTACTCCAAACACTTTCAAAACTGGTTGTAGCTAACCCGATGGCATAGACACACATTGCAAACCCTTTAGTTTGTCCATTTTCATCTCACATGGTTTTACATGAATTTTTCACAAAATGTAGAATTTCAATAGCTCCTTGGTCATGTGACCTAGTGACTTCAAACAAGGTTCCCGAATGTCCACTGACTACCCTTCTATATTGCACACCCTTTAGTTTGTCCATTTTCATCTCACATGGTTTTACATGAATTTTTCAAAATGTAGAATTTCAATAGCTCCTTGGTCATGTGACCTAATGTCTGCTGACTACCCTTCTATATTGCACACTCTTGTTTGTGTACTGTAAAATCACGCGGCGTAACGTACATTTTTCATAGTTTCAAATTTGCAATAGCTCCTTGGTCATGTCAATTACACACCTAAGAAGCATGTAGTGGATATACACCCATATTTCATAACTATAGTCATTTATCTTCTATATTGTTTTACATTAATATTAGTTTGACAATTAGGGGGTTCAGTCCAGTGTTGTGTTTACCCTTTTCTTTAATATTTATCTACAATAATTGGTAGTTCTAAGTACTTATTTCCCCTGTTTTTTATTTTTCCACAGTATTTAACATTTCACAGTGTTAACTTTCTCTTTATCCCTGGTTGATGTACATTTCAGAGCCTCTTCAGTGTGGATGGGGTATAGCACACATTTTCAACAACAAAGACTGCACTTCCAGTTTGTGTTCTTTACTCTGTTGAACTCTTTTGTCTTCATTCCTAGGCACAGCACATGGAACCAGCGTTAGCATGCAAAACAAAATATGTCCGCCCAGCCGTCTTTTCCATGGCAGGATCTTCTCATTTTGAAGTATTCTCTTTTTTATGTAAAAATACTGGAATTATGATTAGTTATAGGCAAATGAATACACAAGCCAAATTTGTATGTTGTTTTCCTTATCACTATAATCTAGTAGAGGTAATTTCCTTTATGCCCCATTCTACACACAGCCTAAATTATAGGCACTGAACCATTTACAGGACAATAATAAAAGTAGCATATAGGATCCAACCCTATCACAGAGTGAATAAATGTAGAGAGTTTGTAGACTTTAAGAAAAAAATATGAAGCGACAGTTTCATCAGTACGTGCTTAAAGAAAGCCATATCACAAAGATCACAGATGACAGTGCCCACCAAATCTATGACAATAGAGAATGAATTGTAAGCACCAAAGTGTGTTTGTCAAAATAATATCTGAAAATGTCAGTTGTTGAACATAATACTTCTATTTGCAATAGCAATTTCTGATATATGCAGTTGAGGAATATTCCATGTACCAACACTACATGTAGGACGGACATAAGACATTCCCACATACAGTATTTAAAAAAAAAATATTTCACCTTTATTCAACCAGGTAAGCCAGTTGAGAACAAGTTCTCATTTAGAACTGCGACCTGGCCAAGATAAAGCAAAGCAGTGTGACACAAACAACAACACAGAGTTACACATAAACAAACATACAGTCAATAACACAATACAAAAGTCTATATACAGCGTGTGCAAATGAAGTAAGATTAGGGAGGTAAGGCAATAAATAGGCCGTAGTGGCGAAATAATTACAATTTCGCAAATAAACACTGGAGTGAGATGTGCAGAAGATGAATGTGCAAGTAGAGGTACTGTGGTGCAAAGGAGCAAATAAATATATATAAATAACAATATGGGGATGAGGTAGTTGGATGGGCTATTTACAGATGGGCTACGTACAGGTGCAATGATCTGTAAGCTGCTCTGATAACTGATGCTTAAAGATAGTGAGGGAGATATGAGTCTCCAGCTTCAGTGATTTTTGCAATTCGTTCCAGTCATTGGCAGCAGAGAACTGGAAGGAAAGGCGGCCAAAGGATGAATTGGCTTTGGGGGTGACCAGTGAAATATACCTGCTGGAGCGCGTGCTACGGGTGGGTGCTGCTATGGTGACCAGTGAGCTGAGATAAGGTGGGGCTTTACCTAGCAAGGACTTATAGATGACCTGGAGCCAGTGGGTTTGGCAACGAATATGAAGCGAGGGCCAACCAACGAGAGCATACAGGTTGCAGTGGTGGGTAGTATATGGGGCTTTGGTGACAAAACGGATGGCACTGTGATAGACTGCATCCAATTTGCTGAGTAGAGTGTTGGAGGATATTTTGTAAATGACATCGCCGAAGTCAAGGATCGGTAGGATAGTCAGTTTTACGAGGGTATGTTTCGCAGCATGAGTGAAGGATGCTTTGTTGCAAAATAGGAAGCCGATTCTAGATTTAATTTTGGATTGGAGATGCTTAATGTGAGTCTGGAAGGAGAGTTACAGTTAAACCAGACACCTAGGTATTTGTAGTTGTCCACATATTCTAAGTCAGAACCGTCCAGAGTAGTGATGCTAGGCAGGTGGGCAGATGCGGGCAGCGATCGGTTGAAGAGCATACATTTAGTTTTACTTGCATTTAAGAGCAGTTGGAGGCCACGGAGAGTTGTATGGCATTGAAGCTCGTCTGGAGGTTAGTTAACACAGTGTCCAAAGAAGGGCCAGAAGTATACAGAATGGTGTCGTCTGCGTAGAGGTGGATCAGAGAAGCACCAGCCGCAAGAGCGACATCATTGATGTATACAGAGAAAAGAGTCGGCCCGAGAATTTAACCCTGTGGCACCCCCATAGAGACTGGCAGAGGTCCGGACAACAGGCCCTCCCATTTGACACACTGAACTCTATCTGAGAAGTAGTTGGTGAACCAGGCGAGGCAGTCATTTGAGAAACCAAGGCTGTTGAGTCTGCTGATAAGAATGTGGTGATTGACAGAGTCGAAAGCCTTGGCCGGGTCGATGGATACGGCTGCACAGTATTGTCTTTTGTCGATGGGGATTATGATATCGTTTAGGGCCTTGAGTGTGGCTGAGGTGCACCCATGACCAACTCGGAAACCAGATTGCATAGCGGAGAAGGTACGGTGGGATTCGAAATGGTCGGTGATCTGTTTGTTAACTTGGCTTTCGAAGACCTTAGAAAGGCAGGGTAGGATAGATATAGGTCTGTAGCAGTTTGGGTCTAGAGTGTCTCCCCCTTTGAAGAGGGGGATGACCGCGGCAGCTTTCCAATCTTTGGGGATCTCAGACGATACGAAAGAGAGGTTGAACAGGCTAGTAATCGGGGTTGCAACAATTGCGGCGGATAATTTTAGAAAGAGAGGGTCCAGATTGTCTAGCCCAGCTGATTTGTAGGGATGCAGATTTTGCAGCTCTTTCAGAACATCAACTATCTGGATTTGGGTGAAGGAGAAATGGAGAAGGCTTGGGCAAGTTGCTGTGGGGGGTGCAGAGCTGTTGGTGCTCTTATTCTCCATGGACTTTACAGTGTCCCAGAACTTTTTGTAGTTTGTGCTACAGGATGCAAATTTCTGTTTGATAAAGATAGCCTTTGCTTTCCTAACTGCCTGTGTATATTGGTTCCTAACTTCCCAGAAAAGTTGCATATCGCGGGGACTATCCGATGGTAATGCAGTACGCCACAGGATGTTTTTGTGCTGGTCAAGGGCAGTCAGGTCTGGAGTGAACCAAGGGCTATATCTGTTCCTGGTTCTACGTTTTTTGAATGGGGCATGCTTATTTAAGATGGGAGGAAAGCACTTTTAAAGAATAACCAGGCATCCTCTACTGACGGAATGAGGTCAATATCTTTCCAGGATACCCGGGCCAGGTCGATTATAAAGGCCTGCTCGCTGACGTGTTTTAGGTTGCGTTTGACTGTGATAAGGGGTGGTTGTTTGACCACGGACCCATTACGGACGCAGTCAATGAGGCAGTGATCACTGAGATCCTGATTGAAGACAGCAGAGGTGTATTTAGAGGACATGTTGGTCAGGATGATATCTATGAGGGTGCAAGAGGTTACGGATTTGGGGTTGAACCTGGTAGGTTCCATGATAATTTGGGTGAGATTGAGGGCATCCAGTTTAGATTGTAGTACGGCCGGGTGTTAAGCATATCCCAGTTTAGGTCACCTAACAGTACAAACTCTGAAGATAAATGGGGGGCAATTAATTCACATATGGTGTCCAGGGCGCAGCTGGGGGCTGAGGGGGGACTGTAACAAGCGGTAACAGTAAGAGACTTATTTCTGGAAAGGTGGATTTTTAAAAGTAGAAGCTCGAACTGTTTGGGCACAGACCTGGATATCATGACAGAACTCTGCAGGCTAACTCCACCCCTTTTGGCAGTTCTGTCTTGGGGAAAATGTATACACATACATAGAAGCATTTTTTCAGCTATGATTTTACCACTCAGAATCCAGAATGGATATGACAATGGGGCCAGCACAGGATGTAATACACCTTTACAACAATCTACTTTTTGATCTTCTTGACTTATTATCTGGTAAACTGCTACTGTGTGTCAAGAAAAGAGCCCCAATTAGGGGTTAGTGTACTCCAGTAAAAAAGGGCTGGTTTAGATTAAAAACTATTGCCCTGTGTCCCCGTTCATAGGGGCATGAGAGACTAGTCAGTGGTAGAATTGAGTTGGCACTTGATTGGCCCAAACACCCACAGACCCACTAGGTTGAGGTTACTCATGGACAGTAATTAGTAATACATTTTTTTTGCATTGATGCATTGTGTCTTCTAACTGTCCAAGAAACGGATCCAAAGTGTTAGGAAATATTTGTTCCCATAAATACAAAGGAGGATGTCTCTCTTCATACCTCTGGCACTTTAGTCAGACTGCCAGACTCTGCACCACAGAGCCAATCAGGAGAGAATACATACAGGTCAACTGTGCCAATTGAAAGTCAAGAGGTGTGTCTGTGCCTTTTGGATTACTCTCTCTTTACCCCTGTGGTTCAAGTCTGTTTGAAGTAAGTATGTCACATGACCAACGTGCTATTGACATTTGAATGTAAAAAAAGTTGTACTTCGTTTACGCTCCCTAACTAATTTAACTAGGAATACGAAACGCTGCTCACATTTCCACATGTTTAATAGCTTTTGAAAGCGAATTCATGTCTAAATCGTGAAAATAAGACCTGTGCAATGTTGTGCGCAATTTTTCCAACATCATGACACTTAATTTGGAGTCTGTGGCTCAAGTGGTTTGAAAGCGATTGAGGTTTGAAAGCGCGAATATCCGTGGATTATCGAACTTGAAACTGTCTTTACCTCGGTATGCGTATAGTCTTCCATTCCCTTCCATGCAGAGATACTGCGAGGCTGCTACTACTTTGATTGCGACACAGCCCGTGTCTACACGTAGGATTTCCACCAAACCTGTATCAAAACAACAGGTCATTCAGTTAACTTTTTTATTTTGATTAAATATTTACAAATAATAATAAAACCGTGACAGCAATACATACAGATATACCAACAGACAACCACAACACGTGATAATACAAATAACATAAAATATAAAACAGACAGAAATATAGTTTTATATTGTGCCTACTCAGAATAATATCTCAAATTTGGGATGAAATTGAAAAAGTTCAGTATTTGGACATTAGCTAACTCCTCTCCTTATTGTGGAGGAGATGGCTGAGGACCAGGTGGATATTGGCTTTAGCTCTGTGTATTCTAGCGGTGGAACTCTCCAGGAGATAACAAGGTGTAGATCCACAGAATGTTCAAGTGAGCCTCCTGATCAAACAAAGCCTTCAAAATTGCCTTTTTTTTCTGCAGTAAACCAGTTATAAGTGCATATTACTTCTGGGATTTTAGACAGGTTTACACACTTTCTAAATAAATTGTATTGACTATTAGGCATATCTCTGATGTATTCTGTATTATGTACAACCTAATAGAGTTACCATTTTATAATCCACACATTTCAAATTCATAATCACACGTTTTCTGATTACTTTCTTAAAGGATGCCAATACAATGCTCAACCAAAAGTTCAACACCTATTTCATCAAAACAACCTATCCAGAATATGAGTTCTGGTTATGCAGTCTCCAATCAATATTGTGAATGACCTTGCCAGTGATATTCAAAGATGGCAAAGCAAAGGCAAAGTTAATAGGGCCACTATGTCTCAACAAAATATAACTGTTTCATTGCTGCTCTATTTATAGTGGTAAAGTGCTTACTGTAAGAACTTTTCTCAGGAGATCCGTGCACCTTGCCGTTCTCTTTGATTAGCAAATGCAATCCGTGTGTGGCCGCATACAGATGGCTGTCCCCATCCATTGCCTATATGAGGCCCCGAGTCTGGCATGGGCAGACAAACAACTCCAACAGCAAAACACATGTTAACCATGTATACTGCAGTAACAAATTCTATTTTCGGATGCTTTTCTCTGTCTATTATGCCAGGCCGTCTCCCTTCTTTCTACCTGTCGCTATTTTATAGTAAGACAATGTCCCAGCCTTTTTAAAATGTACTGCTTATCAGTACGATCGATAACCCTTTTCCCAAAGCCAATTCTGGGAACAACAAAATCCTAGGTGACTGGTTGGCCATGCCACGACCAAGGATTTATAAAAGAATTAGGTCTTAAATTATCAAAGTCAAAACATTGATGATCATAATGTATTATAATAATTGATTATAATGATATGTTTTGTTTAAATATGTTTATTCCATTTGATTTATAGCCCTGTGTAATTTATGAGGTCTTGAGAAGTTAGTGAATTATAGGCTACTGGATTAAATAATAGCCATCAACAACCTTTTTAAATTAGGCTATATTCATGAAATCTGGTTTGCCATTGCTCAATCGGGGGGAGCATTCAGTTATTTCGCTAAATGCCAAGAATACAAGTCATGTGTAATTCAAATCAACTCTGGCACAGGAGCATTTCTGTCCTTGTTGGATTTGGTCAACTAGCACAAATAACAGATTTTACCCCTCTGTTATCTTATTTTGACCGAGGGTTTCCGATGCTTAGTGCACACTCGTTGTCAATTGACTCCTACGTGGACCGTGAAATGTAGGCTACATAGAAGTTAATAAACAGTAATTTAGAGCAAATATCCCCATTCATGAAAATTCAGCCGAGGACCTACATTCCAAAGCGCAATATATCAGATCAGGTAGTATTAAACTGTGTGGACGGTCGAGAAAACATCTCTCGGTGAGTAGCTTATTCCAATAGGCCAATATTTGTCCAAATACATGTTTAATTTTTTTTTAATCAAACTGATGTCTTTAACTTTATTCATAACATTATGATCTTACCGACTAAATGGGAGCCTACTTGAAGATTACTGACTAACCCATGGACTAATTAACCAGCTCTGCCTATAATAAATAGCCTACTTATTCTGTAAACCAGTTTTTTTTTCACTCAGTGGTCCATGTCATTATATTCACTAGGTGGCGCACAATACCAGATTATCCATTTTAAATTCTAAAATGTCTTCGTGAGTTTGGAGTCTTACAAGGAATTGGTTGGTGAAGTTCGTGCCAACGACATCTTCAAAGGCTACACGTGTGCTGGATAGGATAGGCCTACTTTTGCGCACTTTTACGCCTTGAATTGGGTGCACTGCGAGGGTGCCTTCCATATTTGCACGGAGGCCAGCTGACTGTGTTCAGGGTGATAGTGAGTAGGGTAACCTAGGCTGGTTAACAAGATCAGATGGTAGCCTTAACCATTTTATCGCCACATGTAATTGTAGGCATGCTGTTGTTGTGTATTATACCTTTGATCAGTATGCCTTGTCAGTCAGTATCATGCCCATAGTCTCACACAGGCCCTCTGATCGAATGGCGACAAAAACGTTGTTTACTGGGTGGTAGGCCTTGCGAAATGTTTGTTCAATAGTAATAAGCTCTAAAACGCTCTGGTGACAAACTTTGTTGCCCTGTTTCCAATTGTCCACATGGCTGGGAGAACCTACTCAAGTAAGTAAGTAAATACATGTTGAAAATGTTAAAAAAATAACTGTATTATTAGCTAACTAGCTACAGTGCAGGCTAACTCAAATGAGGTCGCTAGCTAGCTATCTAGCCAATTTTACATACTGTATAGATAGGTAGCTGGTGATATTTAATTCACTTAGCTAGCTAACTTGATGAATTTATCACTGTAAAAACTCAAAATGCATTTGTAGGTAGCTAGCTGACAGCCATGGAGGAGGGTGAAAGGATAGCAGGCCCAACTGTCAAAATGAGTGGGCTATTCTGGATAGGGCAGGTAATTGTGTAGTTCCAGTCCCTAGAAGTGAGTACGGAGATAATAGTAACATAATATTCAGTATGGTGTAATTTGAGTATAATGAAGTCTGTTTCTTGTGAGGTTTTCTGTCCTCAGATAAAGAGAGCTATGAAAGCCTGCCTACAGATGAGGTCCCAATGAAGAGCAGTGGTTCTCAGTCCTGTTCTTGGGGACTCAAAGGGGTGCACATATTTTGTTTTTGCCATAGCACTGCACAGCTGATTCAAATGATCAACTCATCATCAAGCTTCAAGTGATATTTATTTGTGATGCTGTCCTTGATATGATCTTGTTGTCACATGCTACACATGCACATGTGTGTGCACATGCATCTATCAATCCAATGGTATCATGATTTGTTATAAGGGATATTATACTTTAGAAATCCACAATGATCTGGTGATGTAAAAGTCTAATAATGACTATCTTCCATATTCCTACAGATGCCTTGTAACTGGAGATTCCTTCAAAACGATTGCCTACAGTTACCGTGTAGGGGCACTGCAAAGTTGGGTGACCAGGGCCATCTGGGACTGCCTCCTGGAGGAATTCAGGTGTGTGAAGGCTACCTGTGTCCTGCATAACTTCATGAGGACTTCATGGACACGAGGACCAGGAGGGGATCTGCAGTTTGCCAGTGTGTGCCAGAGGGGAAGTCTGGTGCTCTGCAGGATGTTTCAAGGATGGGGTCCAACAATGCAGCAAGAGAGGCGATCCTTGTGCAGGAGATCTTTACCTCCTACTTCTTCGAAGAGGGTGCTGTTCTCTGGCAACACCATAGACTACACCAGTGTTTCTCAAACTTTTTATAGTCCCGTACCCCTTCAAACATTCAACCTCCAGCTGCGTACCCCCTCTAGCAACAGGGTCAGCGCACTCTCAAATGTTGTTTTTTGCCATCACCGTAAACCTGAGAAGGGTGTGCTTGAAAGGATGCTCATAACTCTGCAAATTGGGTTGTATTTGAGAGTCTGTCTTAAATCATTTTCCACACACAGTCTGTGCCTGTATTTAGTTGTCATGCTAGTGAGGGCAGAGAATCCACTCTCACATAGGTACGTGGTTGCAAAGGGCATCAGTGTCTTAATCAGCCTGAATTTTGTCCCACACATTGAATATAGTTGCGGAGAGTCCCTGTAATCCTAGATTCAGATCATTCAGGCGAGAAAAAACATCACCCAGATAGGCCAGTCGTGTGAGAAACTCGTCATCGTGCAAGCAGTCAGACAAGTGAAAATGATGGTCAGTAAAGAACTTTAAGGTTGTCTCTCAATTAAAAAAAAGTGTAAATACTTTGCCCCTTGTTGTAAAAGCTTTACATGGTTGTTGCACATATCATTGCATAGTGCAGAAAATACACAGGAGTTCAGGGGCCTTGCTTTAACAAAGTTAACAATTTTCACTGTAGTGTCCAAAACGTCTTTCAAGCTGTCAGGCATTCCCTTGGCAGCAAGAGCCCCTCGGTGGATGCTGCAGTGTACCCAAGTGGCATCGGGAGCAACTGCTTCCACTCCACTATGTCTCTCTGTCATGGCTTTTGCGCCATCAGTACAGATACCAACACATCTTGGCCACCAAAGTCCATTTGATGTCACAAAGCTGTCCAGTACTTTAAAAATATCTTCTGTTGTCCTGCTTTCTAGTGGTTTGCAGAAGAGGATGTCTTCCTTAATTGACCCCCATAAACGTAACGGACAAATACCAGGAGCTGTGCCAGGCCCGCCATGTCTGTTGACTCATCCAGCTGTAACGCATAGAATTCACTGGCTTGTATGTGAAGCTGTAATTGTTTCAAAACATCTGCCATGTCACTGATGAGTCATGAAACAGTTTTGTTTGATGAAGACATTGTCTGTATAGTTTTTTTCCCCCATCATTGTCCCAGCCATATCCGCGGCAGCAGGAAGAATTAAGTTCTCCACAAAAGTATGGGCTTGCCTGTCATAGCCACTCGGTAGCTCACCATATAAGACGCTTCTAGCCCCTTCTTATTAATGGTATCTCTACGGCTGCGTCAGATTCACAACTGTCAGTGTCCATGCTAGCTGGGCTGACAACAAATGTAGATTTACTAATGCTAGCGTTGGATGTGCTCGTGGAAGCAGAACAACTTGTGTCGTCGACAGGTGCAGGTGTAGTACTGCTGGTAGTAGCAGTACTACCAGTAGAGCTGGTATGTCTTTATGGACGTGGGCCTTACTAAATGTGAAGGGGGGGAAGAAAGAATATGTATGTGTGTATATATTTAAACAAAACAAAATGTGTATCACATTTTTATTTGGCGTACTGCTGACAGCATTGCGCGTACCCCAGTTTGGGAAAACCTGGACTACACTACACTACACTATCTACAACCAAAGGCTCTTTTAAGAGCAATCCACATTGCAGTATGAGTATTCTTCCATTTAGGGAAAGGGGATACCTAGTCAGTTGTCCAACTGAAATATGTCTTTCGCATTTAACTCAATCCCTCTGAATCAGAGAGGTGCGGGGGCTGCCTTAATCGACATCCATGGCGCCCGGGGAACAGTGGGTTAACTGCCTTGCTCAGGCAAAACAACAGATTTTTACATTGACAGCTTAGGGATTCAATCCAGAAACCTTCTGGTTACTGGCCCAACACTCTAACCACTAGGCTACCTGCTGTGTCAACTGCAGCTATTCAATTCCCAGTTTCTCTGCCTTTGATATCTACTTCTCAGGTAAGGGTGTGTGTTGTGCAGTAAGCAGGCTCAGGTATATAACTGGCGCCTTCCACCTTCAATAGTAAGACACTTCATTATTTCTATAACTACGCTATATTGTTTGTCCTCGTGTGCCCGTTCATGTTTTTCAGCAGAAAGTACTCTGCAGCCACTTAGTATGGACACCATGTGAGCCCATACACACAGATTCCTGTTGAACACTCTTTAACTACCATATTTTCCTCAAGTCTCTCCTTCACTTCATCCCACTCCCCCTTCTCCCTAAATCCTCGAGGTTATATTAGTTGTGTTGGTGAAACCCTCCTGTATCTGAACTGGCTACATAGAGGGCACAGCATGATCAGAGGTGAGAGGTCGCTTGGTCAGGTCAACAGGAAGTATTATAGAGCTGCTTTACATAGAAATGCAGTAGTCCCAGAGTTAATGGTCCAAGGTCAGTTTAGCATTTCACCTCCTGATGTTATGACTGACAGTGTTAGAATAAAAACAAGGCTTAAACATGCTCTTTCTCCATCTGTCTCTCGTCTGCAGGTATGTTTTGATGTGAGAGAGGATGCCAACCCCCAGTCCCATCATCGCCACCTCACCCACTCTTAAGATAACTTTCGGGCCGACTGGGAGGCCAAGGCTGGTTAGGAGACACCACTAGAGACACTATGTAATTGTGATGAACTGAGAGAATATTAGGGTAGCACTGTGATTCATTAATCATATGCTGCCTTCCCTGCTCCTTATGGTCTTACCTCTTTTCCTTTCTGTCTTACACCTCACCACCTTGTCTTTCTTCCCGTTTTTATAATGCACAACATATGTGCATTGAAGTACAGATTGAACTTGTATTTATAATATATTACAGTTATAATATTTATAATGCATGTATTTATAACACATGGATAATTAACTTCTTTCAATAAAGCGTTTCACATTCTCTACTGGTTGAAATTAAGTCTCATTTGATGAAATACTACACCTGTCCTGTGTTTATCAGATCAATGCAGATGAAGGAAATTAGATATTGAGATGAACCGGTTTGAGTATTTACATGATGCATAGGACATGTAGTGTAATGTTTTTTTAATTCTGTTTCTCTATATATGAATTACAAATCAGCCTTTAACTAGTTCAATCATGTTTCTAGTCTATTAGTTACAATGTGTAACCATTGATGTCCCAGGACCTAGATTGGTAAACACTGTTGAAGTGTATAATTGTAATACATACATGCAGACACAGCATCATTCAAAGACTGGAATTTGATACTCCTGGTATTGGATATGACTGAAAAATGATCTCAAAGACATTCACACCTGAACTGCACCTTTATTTGCCAAGGTAGAGTACATGATCAGTGAATATATTAAATGGACAAGCTACAATGTGGGGATCTCATGCATGGTACTAACTACATGTATATAGGACTTGCATCCTTGGCACAAAGTTATATTTTATTCTACTCAATCCATAGGGGTGGCAGGTATCCTAGTGGTTAGAGCATTGGACTAGTAACTGGAAGGTTGCAAGATCGAATCCCTGAGCTGATAAGGTAAAACTATGTTCTGACCCTGAACAAGGCAGTTAACCCACTGTTCCTAGGCTGTCATTGAAAATAATAATTTGTTCTTAACTTGCTTGCCTGGTAAAAAAAAAAGCTTCATTAATGTCATTCAGACTGTTTTGAAGTTGATACAACTGGCTATGATAGCTGAGGTTCATAGCTAGGTTCTGAACTAATTTGTATACCAAATGTTTTATGGTCCATACACAGGTATTTTTTTATCCTCCACTGCACAATAAGCATCTGCATTGCATGGCAAATATCAGCAAGGCAAGCATCCAAAATTGTACATTCAATTTGCAGTAAATACTTTAGCTAGCTAGATTCTTTACATCCACTGTTTCACAAGACGACAGCCTGGTTTGCTGGTTGTTTCAGGAGTCCCTAAAACATTAAAAAACCTGAATTACAATTTCATACTCATGTCACAACACCCATAAAACTAGCCAGCTAGCTGACTAATGTTAGCTAGTCAGCTAGCTTGCTAAATTGCGATTTTCGTAAATTAACTTTATGATAAAAAAAATATGCATAATCGTTTGTCTCTACATTAACTGACATATTCCTGTCAACTGTACATTTTGTGCATGATTCGTTATGACGCTATAATCACTTACATTTGCTTCCATCCCAGTATTTTTGTCAGCCATCTTTGCTGAAGAAAGTCTCCAGCCTTTGGTCGCATAGCGTCAAATTCGTCATGGGAACCACTCGATATGATTGGTCATCACCCAGCGGTCGCCGCTAGTGATTTGTATAAAGTTGGGAAAAGTTGATATTTTTCACCGCCTCCCACGCCCCCTTCACACCGCCCAAAGGTCCCCCGCCCTCTCCGCCTCTCACCGCTTTCCTTCCATTGAACATGAATGGGAAGCGGTGTTTCACCGCGCAGCACCGTGTGCTAGTGAACACCGGGCAGCTCCTTCTCCACTCACGCGTCATCAGGCAAATTACGTTTACAGTGTTGGATCCCAAAATAAATGTGTTTATGTCATAAAAACAAATTAAGTCAGTTGTGCAAGACACATTTACATTAGTAACATCATACGTTTTGCGAAATCTTAACATATTGTACATTTTGCTAATTCGTTACATTTAGGAAATACGTAACATATCATACGAAATGGATGATAGACATCCACAAATAATACATACAATATGAAACGTAAAATATACTAAATGGTGTATCTTTGATGTACGTACAGAGTAATATGAAATGCTCTGAGACCAGGTTGGGTCACGGAGCAAGGATGGAGGAGTTTGTCCAAACGAGAATCTTCCTAAAATATCTCCACGCAAGATTTTCAAACCTGAAAACACTCCGTTTTCTGGCCTAAATTAGAACAGTCTCAAAAACAATCCCTGCCGAAACCCGGGATCGAACCAGGGACCTTTAGATCTTCAGTCTAACGCTCTCCCAACTGAGCTATTTCGGCTATACTCCATAAACACCAGAATAATTAGTCATACTTTTCTAAGGTCTGTGGTTGGCTGTCTGGTGTATTCATTTGGCTTCAGGATAATCAATATTTTCTACTCATCTTTCTCTAACAGGGAGTGACAAATATCCCCACATGGATGGAATAATCACAACACGTTCTATTCAAACTGCTAGAAAGACAATGCTGCCACCAGCTGGTGCTCTGGCAAACTCACACATACTTTTAGTTAGAATTTTTATAAAAATTAGGCTAACCTTTTACTGACTACAGGTACGAAAAGGAGCCTCAGTTGATCTGGAGTCTTTTTGCTAACAGACCCAGGCTCTCAATGTGTAATGGAAGTTCTAGAACTGCTCAGATAAAAGGACCTGATATTTTATCCATTGTCCATGAGAGTGTGGTAGTGAGCACATCACATTTGCACTTACCCTTCTGCATGACGCAATATTAATGTGGTCTAACACAACCATCTATTAGTCATAGTTTATGTATTATATAAGTTATAGTCTCGCTTATAAACAACATTTTAACACATTCTTTGTAAACAAAGCTCTCCTTTTATTTTGTCTAATCATAACTGTATGTAGGTATTGCATAAAGGTTTTTTACATTATATTTTTCATTTGTGTTTTTTCCCCCTGCTGAATCACCGACATGTAAAAAAACATAGCAGAGGATGGTTTCGATCCATCGACCTCTGGGTTATGGGCCCAGCACGCTTCCGCTGCGCCACTCTGCTGTCTATATAGTTGGGAAGATATGTAGCATTTGATCCTGAGAACAGCTTATTACGTATGTATGGAATGAAGATTTCAGGAGCTCCCTAAAGAGAATTTGAAAACAATACTTCTTTCACTGCCATAGTAAAATAAGTAGATAAATCTAATGACAAAATGAATATCATTACACTAACGTTAACTTTGTCTAAAATGTTTTTGTTGTTGTTGATCAAGTCATTTAATTTATTTACAACCACATTAAAGATAAGTGAGAAAAAACGCAACAAATCAAATGCTATTTCACAGATTGTATACTATTTTATTGTATTTTTGACAAATATGAAATAAGGCATCTGATGGAAATCCAATGGCACAAGTATTATACTATATATAATTTCGCCCCAGACATATGTTATAAACTAAGGCCTTTCTTATTCAGTGTCAGGGCCACTTCCCCAGGCTTTGAGCTTTCATGTCATTGTGTACGTTGAGATTGCTTCATTTATAAGACGTATGCATTTTCTTGGTTCTCTTTGCAAATGCCATTAATATCAGGTATATTTTCAATGACATAAGATATGACCCTGTCATTTATTGCTTTACTTGTATAATCAAAGGATACAATGTTTCTCTATAATACTGTTAAACTGAAGATGTCAGGAATATAGTGAAGACATACGAAACACACAGTATAGGTATTTCTGCCTATAGCAGAAATACATTGGAATTCTGTTAGAATAAAATAATACAATGGCAGCATACGTGATACATTTGCCATTTACTCAACATAAACTGAACAACCAGTCCAGTTAGCATGTCAAGAGAGAAACATTAAGCCTACTCCTGGACTAAGGATAAATTTCTATTGATCCATCAGGAGGGTCAGCCCGTCCTTGCATTGGATATCAGACACTGGTTGACCACCTCCAGAAGCTGGGAGTTCTCGAGGGCAGCGGCCACTCTCTCTTTGTCTGCTAGCTGTTTATTGACTGGAACAAAGCAAAAACAAAGGGTTTAGTTAGGGGCAATTCCACGGTAACTGGGTGACGCTGACACTCAGATACTTCACTTTAAGATATACACTACCGTTCAAACGTTTGGGGTCACTTAGCAATGCCCTTGTTTTCTATGAAAACGTTCATGAAATGAGTTGCAAAATGAATATGAAATATAGTCAAGACGTTGACAATGTTATAAATAATGATTTTTAATTGAAATAATAATTGTGTCCTTCAAACTTTGCTTTCGTCAAAGCTTCAGAGGTATGTCACTTTACCTGCATCTTCTGAGGCATGCGTCCCAGGAGTGATGTGCACATCAATCTGCGGAGATATGATTAGGCATAGATGGACATGACCCACTATGTTAATGTTAAATGTCCAGACAATTAAATCATATTAAAGCTTGCCCTCTTCTCACAGCTCACCAGAAAGCATAGTTCATTTATTTCACCCACCTTAAACCTTTCTGGCAGGGACCGCAGCAGTTTGACTTTGATGGACAGGCCTATGAGAGTTGCCATGCTGCAGTGGGGTATAGTGGGGGTGAACTCCACACCCACTGTGTTCTCTTGGTCATTTACCTGTAAAGAAAAATAAAGTTGATGGTTTTATTAGGCTAACACAGTATGGACTATCTGCTGTCCTTAGTAGCTACACAAGTGTGTCGAACTTCTAACTGGGGGAAAAGTTGTGAAAGAAGTTTAACTCACGCGCACTCGCATTTGTTCCACGACGTTCAACTCCTCGAGGGACAGTGGGTGTTCAGGATCATTAATGGATCTAATGAGATGTAGCGTGGGTTAAGGTGAAATCTGATAACACAATGTTGAGAAATTAGCTTTCTTATTAAATAATTAAGCATCATATGCAAAGTTAATTAGTATGACATTGAAAGCTCAAGGGATGTATCCTTTAAGCTAGCGACACAGAAAGGATATCAAATATTTCTCTGTCGTCGATGGGATCAGCAACATCTTCGTCCTCGTCATTTGCGGTCTGAAGTCTCTCGCCTGTTCGTTGAAAAATCAAGGGATTCGCGTTCTCTAAACGGGTCCCCCCTGACATTTGTGATGTTGAAATGAAAGAAATACGTATATTTGTTTGTGCTATCGTTTTTTTTACTCTGAACCACGGGACTGAACGATCCACTTCCGGAAACTGTAGACGTCAAAACGTACGCAGGCGCAGCCCAGCGATTTAGTGTCATGTTGGATTTCCAGATGTATCCGGCAGGTGGCAGCATACTCATCTTAAATTCTGCAATGTGACTGAACTACAATGTTAATATACAATTGAACTACAATGTTAATATATAATGACAATGCTACACAGAAGCATGACAATAATGATCCAAGTACAAAATATTGTTTATGCAAAAATGTTTAATAAATAAAACAGCAATTCATTTAGCCCTCTTACACACGTGAATTGTGAATCCCAGGCAAAACAGCATTTTACCATAGACTCAAATGATAAGCTCTAGCTAATATCTTTAGTAGCAGTATAAGTAACATCTGACGACTTAGAATACATCTGCAATGCACCATTTCAAAGTCAAGCCTAACCCATAATTGTACAATTAATCACCTGTGTCTGTGAGGGTTGCACATTTTGGGGAATATTCAGAGGTGGAAACTTCCCGTTGGAATTAACGGGAATATATGGGAATTAACGGAAATTAATATTAATACCATTTAAATGTAGATGTTTGTTGCATTGGATATATTTACAATATCATATGGAGATAGAAACATAAACCTTTTACCTTATAAGTAGATATAATTGCAAATGATTAAATCCTTCCAATAGAAATGTAAAAAACAATTTAGTTACGAATTGAACTTTAATTAAATGAGTTGACATGGGATGATTTCACTGAACAACGAAAGAAAGGGAATATTGAATGATCCCCAATTATCCATCGCATCTCCCCAAAAGGTTTTCAAGACACATCTTTAAAATGATAGTCTAGAAACGACAGCTTTGGTTGTCTTTCTCTCAGGCTTCCATGTCTTCTCCCTGGATCTCCTCAATGTCCACTTCTTGAACATCAGACTCTTCACTGTTACTTTCCAACCTTGTTGAGGATGGCTCGTTGTCAGGCTCAAAAAAACTAAAATTTGCCACAAATTTTTCAACCCTTGTATTGGTCAGCCTGTTGCGTTCTTTGGTGTGTGTGTTCCCAAACAAGGACCAATTGCGCTCTGAGGCGGCAGATGTTGGTGGGATTTGGAGGATGATGGAAGCAACAGGGGAAAGAGCCTCAGATCCACAAAGTCCCTTCCACCAGGTGGCTGATGTTGGCAAGACTGCCATATTGCATCTCCATCCCAAAGGCCTTGCTTGGAAGTGTACTTCGCCAGACTGCCAAGAACCTTTCTCTCATCCAGGCCAAGGTGGCGAGACATGGTAGTGATGACACCATAGGGCTTGTTGATCTCTGTACCAGACAGGATGCTCTTGCCAGCATACTTGGGGTCCAACATCTACGCTGCAACGTGTATGGGCTTCAGGCAGAAGTCTTCATGCTTTTTGATATATTTCAGAAGTGCAGTTTCCTCTGCTTGGAGCAACAGTGAAGTGGGCAGGGCAGTACAGATTTCTTCTCATACATCTGAACATCAGACAGGATGGCAATGTCTCCCTCAATCCGTGCAATGGCTACTGCTATAGGTTTCAGGAGTTTCAGGTTGCTTACCACTCTCTCCCACAATACATCATCCAGACTGTGACATGGCCATTTCTTGAAGAAACTCCTAGGCTACTATTTACTATTTAACAAAAGGTAATGTATGTCATATCAAATAATATTCACCAATATAAACATGGTGTCTACTGGCTGTCAACCATTAAAAACAAGAAAAAACATTTCTAAATATATATATTTTTCTACAATCTTAATTTTTGAAAAACTCACTAGCTTCTAGAACTCTCGTCTTCCTAAAATGAACTCTTCTAAAATTGTTAATAAATTGTTAGTGTGTATATATAGTCTAGTGAGTGTGTATATAGTGTGTATATATAGTCTAGTGAGTGTGTATATAGTGTGTATATTTAGTCTAGTGAGTGTGTATATAGTGTGTATATATAGTATAGTTAGTGTGCGTATAGTGTGTATATAGTGTGTATATATAGTATAGTTAGTGTGAATATAGTGTGTATATAGTGTGTATATATAGTGTAGTTAGTGTGTATATAGTGTAGTTAGTGTGTACAGTATATATAGTGTAGTTTGTGTGTATATAGTGTGTATATAGTGTGTATATTTATAATTATGTACATGTGATGGAAGAATGCACTGTGCATGCAGAGGGTTGCAATGCCATTGAATTATGGATAGTTTAACCAAAATATGCCACAAGACCTAGAATTGCCTTATGTGTATCCCATAAAAAAGGCTCACTGTTATAAGCTAACCTTTTTGATGAATTTAAGCAAAATTCCCCAAATTCCAGGGTTTAACTTCCCATGGAAAATTTCCAGAACAATTCCGGAAATGTATCAGAAGGTTTCAGACACTAACAACCTATGTACACTAACAGTCCAAAGTTTTAGAACACCTATTCATTCCAGGGTTTTTCTTTATTTTGACTATTTTCTACATTGTAGAATAATAGTGAAGACATCAAAACTATGAAATAACACATATGGAATCATGTACAACCAAAAAAGTGTAAAACAAATCAAAATATATTTTATATTTGAGATTCTTCAAATAGCCACCCTTTGCCTTGATGACATCTTTGCACACTCTTGACATTGTGAAGGAAAAGCAGCCAACAAGTGCTCAACATATGTGGGAACTCCTCTAAGACTGTTGGAAAAGCATTCCAGGTGAAGCTGGTTGAGAGAATGCAAAGAGTGTGCAAAGCTGTCATCAAGGCAAAGGGTGGCTATTTGATGAATCTCAAATATAAAATATATTTTGATTTGTTTAACACTTGTTTGGTTGTACATGATTCCATATATGTTATTTCATAGTTCTGATGTCTTCACTATTATTCTACAATGTAGAAAATAGTCAAAATAAAGAACAACCCTTGAATGAGTAGATGTTCTTAAAAATTTTGACCGGTAGTGTATGTTTATAGTATCAATAGCAGCTGACAAAGTCAATGTTATGTCCAGATTTGGAGTGATACATGACATAAATGACTGTCTTAGGTGATTCCTTTTACTGTGCCAAATAATCTAAATAGCTGAAAGACATTAGCTCTTAGAAATACTGGGCACACACTATTGAAATACCCCAAACCCATTTGTTGAGTGTCACCAACGCAAACAATAACATTGAAAACGACTACTGAAAAACCTTGGTAATATATCACTAAGGACTTCCTTTAATCTGAATGCAAACAATCCTTCTCTCTGTCCATCTTGTCAACAGCTGTTGAAAAAAGACCTGGTTTGCTCACTCCAGTACACAATGAGCCTCCATTGTACCCTAAAGCCTGTCTCAACCTGAAATACCTGTTTAGATGGAGCCTGATAACACACCTTCCCTATCCCATTTGCATGCGCCCAGCTTGGCTGTAAGGAGGCAGCGGTATCTTGTTGAACTTTATTCAACCCCTGTAAATGATCAGAGTGTATCCTAATCCAACAAAATTAATTCATTTGAACTACAAGAACTGTGATTGTGCATGTATTTCAGTATCAAAGCTTGTAAAGTAAAAATACAGTGTGCCAACTGAAATTCTCAAGCTAGTCCTCACCCTCGGTTGTTTTAAGTTAGTCATTCATCAGCACAGTCAGAGGGATAGTTCAGTGGGGCAGTCAGCTGAACGACCCACATTCTGTGTCAACAATAACAATTAAGGTAAAGGCAGGCAGGAGTCTTGGGTGTGGTTAGCTTGCTCCAGGCTAAGTGCTGGGCTGCTAGCCATTCCTCCAGGGACACTGATCAGCATGCTATCCTTGCCCTAGTCTTTGCAGACCCAGGTAATACTATGCACAAGTAACTTTTCACCTTACGCAAAGAAAGAGAGGAGTCAGGAGACTGTCAAAAAGGTGAGTGAGCATCGGTGCGCCATCTCTCTACAGGTGATGAAGCACAAGGAAGGAGACACAGACAGACAGGGTATGGATATATTTTAGCACCTACGACCAGCATAAAATCCTTTTAGCCCTGGAATGTGGAGTCAGGTAGCATGTGTGAGGGATTTGTTTTCATCTCACTGACCCCACCCTTTCAGAAGGTAATGAGAGACTTTCAACAGCTTCTGCATGACACTCCACAGTGACATCACAACAGCTTTGAGAACTGGTTGAGAGTGCCTCGGGCCCCACACAGTTTGCTGAAACCCCCGTGAGCCTGGAGCCCAGCAATTGAGACAGCGTGGGTTCTGTCTGGGTGCAGTGTTGCAGGGGTGCCATTTCATCTCAATACTCAAGAGTGTGGAGAGGAGGGGTAGAGTCACAGACACCGTCATGCCTGAAGCCGGAAAGCTTAATGTAGCTCTCCTGGAGACAGGAGGTCCCATCACCACACATTCCAGGAAAACAAAAACCCAGGCACAACACAAGATAGGTCTTGTCTATCCCCGGCCCTGGCTGTTGCTCTAGACAAATCTGAACATGCTGTAAAGCTTGGGGCTGGTTAATCCGGGAAAGATAAGGATGGCTGGCTATTTAGAAACATGATTCCATAACCTAATCAGATTGTGGAGGTTATGTAGGCATAAACATTTTATAGAGTTTACTTCCGTCATCATGAAGTGCTTTGAGAGACTAGTCAAGGATCATATCACCTCCACCCTACCTGACACCCTAGACCCACTCCAATTTGCTTACCGCTCCAATAAGTCCACAGACGATGAAATCACAATCACACTGCACACTGCCCTAACGCATCTGGACAAGAGGAATACCTATGTAAGAATGCTGTTCATCGACTACAGCTCAGCATTTAACACCATAGTACCCTCCAAACTTGTCACTAAGCTCGAGATCCTGGGTCTTGACCCCGCCCTGTGTAACTGGGTCCTGGACTTTCTGACCGGCCGCCCCGAGGTGGTGAGGGTAGGAAACAACATCTCCCCCCCGCTGATCCTCAACACTGGGGCCCCACAAGGGTGCGTTCTCAGCCCTCTCCTGTACTCCCTGTTCACCCATGAATGCGTGGCCATGTACGCCTCCAACTCAATCATCAAGTTTGCAGACGACACTACAGTGGTAGGCTTGATTACCAACAACAACGAGACGGCCTACAGGGAGGAGGTGAGGGCCCTCGGAGTGTGGTGTCAGGAAAATAACCTCACACTCAACGTCAAAAAAACAAAGGAGATGATCATGGACTTCAGGAAACAGCAGAGGGAGCACCCCCCTATCCACATCGACGGGACAACAGTGGAGAAGGTGGAAAGTTTTAAGTTCCTCGCAGTACACATCACGGACAAACTGAAATGGTCCACCCACACAGACAGTGTGGTGAAGAAGACGCAACAGCGCCTCTTCAACCTCAGGAGGCTGAAGAAATTTAGCTTGTCACCAAAAACACTCACAAACTTTTACAGATGCACAATTGAGAGCATCCTGTCGGGCTGTATCACCGCCTGGAACGGCAACTGCTCCGCCCACAACCGTAAGGCTCTCCAGAGGGTAGTGAGGTCTGCACAACGCATCACCGGGGACAAACTACCTGTCCTCCAGGACACCTACACCACCCGATGTCACAGGAAGGCCAAAAAGATCATCAAGGACAACAACCACCCGAGCCACTGCCTGTTCACCCTGCTATCATCCAGAAGGCGAGTACAGGTGTATCAAAGCTGGGACCGAGAGACAGCTTCTATCTCAAGTAGAGGTCGACCGATTATGATTTTTCAACGCAGACACCAATACCGATTATTGGAGGACCAAAAAAAATCCGATACCGATTAATCGGACGATTTATTTATTTGTAATAATGACAATTACAACAATACTGAATGAACACTTATTTTAACTTAATATAATACATCTATAAAATCAATTTAGCCTCAAATAAATAATGAAACATGTTCAATTTGATTTAAATAATGTAAAAACAAAGTGTTGGAGAATAACGTAAAAGTGCAATATGTGCCATGTAAAAAAGCTAACGTTTAAGTTCCTTGCTCAGAACATGAGAACATATGAAAGCTGGTGGTTCCTTTTAACATGAGTCTTCAATATTCCCAGGTAAAATGTTTTAGGTTGTAGTTATTATAGGAATTATAGGACTATTTCTCTCTATACGATTTGTATTTCATATACCTTTCACTATTGGATGTTCTTATAGGCACTTTAGTATTGCCAGTGTAACAGTATAGCTTCCGTCCCTCTCCTCGCTCCTACCTGGGCTCGAACCAGGAACACATCGAGAACAGCCACCCTCGAAGCAGCGTTACCCATGCAGAGCAAGGGGAGCAACTACTCCAAGTCTCAGAGCGAGTGACATTTGAAACGCTATTAGCGCGCACCCGGCTAACTAGCTAGCCATTTCACATCGGTTACACCAGCCTAATCTTGGGAGTTGACAGGCTTGAAGTCATAAACAGCGCAATGCATTGCAAAGGGCTGCTGGCAAAGCGCACGAAAGTGCTGTTTGAATGAATGCTTACGAGCCTGCTGCTGCCTACCACTGCTCAGTCAGACTGCTCTATCAAATCATAGACTTAATTATAACATAATAACACACAGAAATACGAGCCTTAGGTCATTAATATGGTCGAATCCGGAAACCATCATCTCGAAAACAAAACGTTATTCCTGTTACATTGCACAACCTTCAATGTTATGTCATAATTACGTAAAATCCTGGCAAATTAGTTCGCAACGAGCCAGGCGGCCCAAACTGTTGCATATACCCTGACTGCGTGCAATGAACGCAAAATGACACAATTTCACCTGGTTAATATTGCCTGCTAACCTGGATTTCTTTTAGCTAAATATGCAGGTTTAAAAATATATACTTCTGTGTATTGATTTTAAGAAAGGCATTGATGTTTATGGTTAAGGTACAGTTGTGCAACGATTGTGCTTTTTTCGCAAGTGCGCTTTTGTTCAATTATCCCCCGTTTGGCGAAGTCGGCTGTCTTTGTTAGGAAGAAATAGTCTTCACAGTTCACAACAAGCCAGGCGGCCCAAACTGCTGCATATACCCTGACTCTGTTTGCAAGAGAAGTGACACATTTTCCCTAGTTAAAAGAAATTAATGTTAGCAGGCAATATTAACTAAATATGCAGGTTTAAAAATATATACTTGTGTATTGATTTTAAGAAAGGCATTGATGTTTATGGTTGGAGCAACGTGTACCTAAGCGATTATATGCAACGCAGGACAGGCAAGATAAACTAGTAATATCATCAACCATGTGTAGTTAACTAGTGATTATGATTGATTGATTGTTTTTTATAAGATAAGTTTAATGCTAGCTAGCAACTTACCTTGGCTTCTTACTGCATTCGCGTAACAGGCAGGCTCCTCGTGGAGTGCAATGTAAAGCAGGTGGTTAGAGTGTTGGACTAGTTAACCGTAAGGTTGCAAGATTGAATCCCTGAGCTGACAAGGTAAAAATCTGTCGTTCTGCCCCTGAACAAGGCAGTTAACCCACCGTTCCTAGGCCGTCATTGAAAATAAGAATGTGTTCTTAACTGACTTGCCTAGTTAAATAAAGGTCTAAAAAAAAAATTGATATAAAAAAATGTAATACAAAAATAAAAATATCGGCCAAATCGGCGTCCAAAAATACAGATTGCTATGAAAACCTGAAATCGGCCCTAATTAATCGGCCATTCCGATTAATCGGTCGACCTCTAACCTCAAGGCCATCAGACTGTTAAGCAGCCATCACTAACATTGAGTGGCTGCTGCCAACATACTGACTCAAATCTCTAATCACTTTAATAATAAAAAAATTGGATGTAAAAGTCACTTTAAACAATGCCACTTTATATAATGTTTACATACCCTACATTACTCATCTCATATCTATATACTGTACTCTATACCATCTACTGCATCTTGCCTCTGCCATTCGGCCATCGCTCATCCATATATTTATATGTACATATTCTTATTAATTCATTTACACTTATGTGTATAAGGTAGTTGTTGTGAAATTGTTAGATTACTTGTTAGATATTACTGCACGGTCGGAACTAGAAGCACAAGCATTTCGCTACACACGCATTAGCATCTGCTAAGCATGTGTATGTGACCAATAAAATTGGATTTTATTTTATTTGAAAAGCCTCACTCTGCGTTGATGGGCTTTTAAGGGCCGATGGTGTAGAGGAAGTCACTCACTGGACAATGGAGGGATATTGGCTGATCACAGCATTTAAATTGAATTGATGTCCACTGACTACTTTAGGTCAATGGGTGAGATCATTAGGAATGTACAGTATACAATTACCAGAGTACTGCATATAGGCCTACACTGAAAAAGTGTCATATCTCCAAAGAGCATTTCCCTTCAATCTTGATCCCTTGATCTTTGTGGGAGGGATTGAATAAGGATCTTGTCATGCTAGATCTTTGATGTGAATGAGCACAGAGACGAATGAGAGTGCTGGCTGCTACTGTGGAGACTGAATACAGGAAGAGTAGGTGTAATACAGAACCAGGTCGCTTCTTTGAACATAGAATTTACCCCTCCCCCATTGCCTCACCTTGTTAAACTGCTGTTGCCCAACAAGCTCTATCAGCCATCTTTGAAAAACCATATATAATTCATGATCAACACACTGTAGCTAGTTTGCTCTCTAGCTTTCAGGGTTGAAGTTGGTAAAACTTGGCGGATGCAGATAACAAATGCTTAAAACGTTATTGTTGTATTAAGCCTAAGTGCCAAACATATCCCATTAGACGGATGGATAATCGTTAAAGATAGATGTACTATAATAAGCAAATGCTTTAATCAGGAGAAGTACAAGTCTTTGTTAATAATAATGCTTTCAAAATGATTTCCTGAACGTTTTGCGTAGGTTTCAGCCTCTATCATTTCAATAGGGACAGTAAGGTCAAATCTATTTACATTCTTTACACATTGGTAAATAAATGACAGACTGCCCCTATAACCAACCAGCCTTGACAGAACCCTTCATGAGAAATAAGCTAGACTTGTTGAAACCATTACGCATCTGCGGAAAAACCCTGTTCCATTCCTTCAAAATTATTATCTTTGATTCTTTAAACTCATATGTAGAATAAGGGAGACACCGTTCTTATGGAAAACCTGAAACAGTAAACTGTTTTCAATTAATACTTCAAGCTTCTTACAATTGTCATTCATGATATTTTCTCCAAGGATTTTAAACAAAGTTACTATGTGACTTTTGTTCTGTACTTCTTTAACCATTAGTCAATGTCTCTATCAGGATAGAATTCCCCCAGAGATTTCCTGTTAACAATATGACCACATTAACAAGTCAGGGCACAGTCAGTCTCCCAGCCATACACAGTAAAATAAACCAATGAGATCCTGAACGTCAGACTGTGTAACGGGATGGCAGTCTAAATGCAAAATGAATACATAAAACGTATTATCTCGTTAAAATATAGTCTACACTTTCACTCCTGTGAGACCATCTGAAGGGAATCTGTGAACTGAGCTCCAATTTTGCATTCAAAATGGATGGCCAATCCAATTAAGGGGAACATTAAAGTCCAATGTACTGGTGATGATGATATAATGAGCCTTCACTGACACACATGCAGTACTGAGTACAGCAACACAGGCTCTCCCTCTGGCTAAGTCTGGGAACTCTCTCCTAGAGCATCCTCACAGTCACATGTTATTGCACAGTTTACTTTACCACACTCACTGGAGTATTTGTCCTTTGGGGTTAATAAACAAGCACAGATAGGCACACAACCAAATAATGATTAACAAGATTCCCGTTGCCTCCTTTCCTCTTGGACTAATGAGTTGGGAGTCTTCCTCCTAATTAGCACAAAGTCAAGTCCAGCTAGGGAGTGTAGTTCTGTATAATCTGTTATACATTCCAGCATAGATAAGAAAAACTGAAGTAAATACTGTCCTTCAGTGGAGGCGAAAACATGGTAACATTTACAAGGACGTCTCATATGAGACGTTAGTCTCACACAATGGATAAAAAGTGCATGATACGTCTATCTAGGACTGCAGTAGCAAATTACCCTGTAGTGTGTTAATGTATTCATTATGAGCAAGAAGTTCAAATGATTTGTGATGTTCCGAGTCAGAAATGGGATGTAAAGCCTAAAAATATATTCCATCAAACAATACGCTACAGTATCTATCTGCTGGGTCATGAAGTGAGGCATGTGATTAGGTCAGTTGTTAGATATGGACTCCATACCATGTCATTTCTGATTGGACTCCACTGTTCATACTTACAAAACACAGACACGATTTGACTTATCATACAATACCAGCTGCTGTTTATTCAGAGACGGTCTATACAACACAAAGAAGGGAACTGGAAGAGAGAAGATAAAATCATAAAATTGCTTCTCACTATTTCCTACTTTCATTTCAAGTGACTGTGGAGCTGTGAGCATCAGATTAATTCTAAATAGAGGTTCTGATAACTGTCAAATGGTTTGAGTGGAGACAACTGGATTACATTTCATATGGTGTCATTTCCTCTTTTTACACCACTTTGTGTGAGGATAATTTCCTATTCAGAAACATCACAAACTGCTCAATATTACTTATAAAGCAAGTATAAAGCAATGCATTACTTGTCAATTGAATTATGGGACCTACCGAGGTCTAGTCAGTGAGATTTACACAAACGTGGCGGAAATAGAAACAGACAAAAAACGACATGGGGTAAAGAGATATTTAGATGTCAAAATACAGTAACTAATCATCTGAAGCGATATAATAGAAAGCGCGCATTTATCACATTCGCACAAGCCAATCTAAATTCTGCTGCTAACATTACTGTCTTGCTTTGCAGTTATCTATTCTGCTAGTATAGCTGGTATAATAGCTAATAAGAATAAGAACAGTCGAGCACATTATTCAAGCAAGTGGTAAGTGAATTTCAAACCAAAACCATATTTTCCACATTATCCATTGTTGTCAGACTTGACTTGTAACTTTTTACAGGGTAAATGCTAGTAGTTAGCTAGCTAACGTTAGTTGCCCCATGGCAAGTAGGCCAGGAATAACGTTAGCTAGCTAGTAGCTCAACTCAGCATGTTTCGGACCTTTTCAAAACAGTTGTCAGAAATGTAATGGTAGCGTCAATTCACTCAACCCACTTGTTGGATTGCAGCTTTCTGTAGGCTATTTAGCGTCATTATGCCGCGCACATTACCAAATCACCGGATGGCATGCAAAAGATCGTGGCTAGCTAACGTTAGCTCGTTTGAAAAACATGCTCTCATGGCCAAATACATCGTTTTTAACGGCCTCAAACATTCGTAGTTTGACTCTTTGTGATATTACTAAACATTTATTGAGAATAAAAGGGAAAATGTCTTACAGTGTTGTTTTAGTGAAGACTAGTCAGGAGGGTTAACATCCAGTTTGGCTTTGATTTTTCAACTTTCGGCGCCATTGAAAACAGCATCAGTTCAATTGCAGTCAGTAGTTTTGTGCATAGTTTTTGTGCCTCTACTTATGCCATGGCAATCATGGATAAACAGGGGAGGGACTGCTAAAACAAATTTGGAGCTTATGATTATGCTAGCTAGCAATGAATACCCATATTGTGAATCATGAGTAGAAGCCTTAAAAGTGAAGGAAGTGATGTTTGGATGTGGGTCACAAACTGATCACATTTGAAACTCATGATCCACAATATTATCTGTACTCTAAGGTCACTGACTGAATGGATAAAGAAATATCTTGCACGTCATACTTTCCCTTCGGGAACCCTCAAGCACTTTTATTTTCTCCAACAGCCCGGTCTCTCCATATCTTAATAATTTAATTGATATTATAGAGGTTACCAAAGACTAGGTCTATAGGACGTATTTGGTTCTACAAGGTGACACCATAGACTTATGAGTCAACTCACGTCATTCAACCATTGCTTCACAAGGCTGCAGGGAATCCAAAGCAAGCAGGGTCTGTAATGTTGATCTGCCACCATGTCTGGGGTGAGGATGATGGGGATGTGATAGCAATTTGTCCTGTATTTGTAGCCAATCAGGTCCACAGAAATCCTCAGGTAGTGGAGTAAAGCCCATCTACAATACATCATTTGTGTACTGATATGTTAGGCTGACTGGAGATGTTTAGGCTACTCATTGGTATGAGCGTTGAGGAGTAAACGTGAGCTCAACATAAATAGTATTTAAGTACTATAATGGTTTTATAAAATTGGGTTGATTTTAATAAAGTGTCTCATTCCCCAACTGGACAGGCTTTAGGATCATGCGGTCTGTGGTCAAACTAGCAAAATGAATGGTTCCTTTGAGAGAAGTGGTAGTGGTAGAATAGCACAGGGTCTCTCACATTGACACACAGACTTTACTACAAGCAGAGGAAACGTATGGTGAAGAATATGTTCGGCATTTATTTCGACTAGGCCAAATGGAGAAATTGTATATGTTTTTTTTTACCATGATTAAAATATATGTATTTATCAGTCATTTGTTAAAATGTGAAGTTTATTTTGACAAACTATAGCTTTTGACAAATATAGACAACTCCAGTGTGTGAAATTATTGTCAGTGTTGCTGACTGTGTTTTGTTTGAAACTACGTTGATCATGAAATGGAATGACTGACATCCGTGTTTGATCCTGAACCCACTCGTCCTCATCAGTGCTTCTCCTCTCGATCGGAATTCTCACATTATTGTGTAATAATTTGGAACATAGGACCCTTACTGTGGGTT